>NC_085137.1:278913862-279019440 GCF_035046485.1 Aedes albopictus | reverse complement strand
TAACTACGTAGGGGAAGACGGGGTAAGACGGCCACCCTAAGCCATAAAAATCATAACCTAACACTGACAATGAATTACACTAGTTTCAACACAGCATATCATTTTTCGAAGTGTTGGACATGCAAGAAAATTATTTTTCGATTTGTTCTGTTGAAACTTGTATAATTTTGAGCTATTTGAAAATTTGATTAAAAAGCACTTTATTTTTTGACGACGGGGTAAGACGGCCCACCAGCGGGGTAAGAAGGACCATCACTATTTTTTAAAATAATAGTGATTAGAAATGTTTGAATTCCATACGTTGAAATAAGATATGACTCCTTCAAGTCCCTCACATGGAAAATTGATTAACATAATTGCCCGGGGGTTACCATTTATTATTTTTATTGGGGTATCGTAAATATGGATACTCAAACACCCATTTACATCACAAAAATGATGTTTCTGGTTACGTCCAGCGCAAACAACGCAAATATGAGTTTATTTATGTGAAATGGCATATTTTCAACAAACAATTTTCGATAAATTGGGTGCAGCCATATTATTCTATGATCTGGGGGGTGGCCGTCTTACCCCGTTCGAGGTGGTCGCTTTTACCCCGCTTGGGCAGATTTTACTCATGAGGCTAGTTTATAAGGATTTTTGTTTTCAATCTTAATCTCGTTCCTCTTATGTTTTGTTAACATTCCTGGTAAGTTATGAACGGGTTACTTTTTTGGTTTGAAAACGTTATTCCGAATCAAAATCCTTAAGGTTATATGCGACAAAATTAGATCAAATACATCATCATGGAGCAAAATCTTTGTTTTGTTTATTTGTTTTGAAAATCTCAATATAAACATTGCGCAAAATGGCTCAAAATGACAAATATTTCTTACTTGAACAGAGTACTAAGTGAAAGTTTATAGAAAACGGCATTTTCATGGTGAACTGTAGGTGGTCCGTCTTACCCCGGCGGGCCTTCTTACCCCGTCTTCCCCTAGAGGTAGATGCTCGAAAACGACTCACTTGAAGTGCAAATTTTCGGTAATACCAATCCGTGTGGTCAAATCAACATTTTTTGTGTGTGTTCCAGAAGTTTAGAAAGTAAGAAATGCATGGGAAGGAACACATAATAAAAGAATTCTTGGGGAATCTTTAAAATGATTCTTGAGAAACTATTCCTGAAAAGATTACCCTTCCGTGAAAATTACAAAACAAAAATCATGAAATGATATTTCACGGATAGCATTCTCCCGAATAATTCAAAATTAGTCGCAATATTGAGGTAATTTCCGTGCAGGCGTACCAGTATATGGGATACTGGAATTTGTAAACGTTGAGTAACCAGCTATGATTTTACCACTGTACTGTTTGGGACAGCTAAAAATTTCACTGACGTATACTGTCTCAAATCTTTAAACTGTTCCTTGTCGCGTTCTATTTTGGAATACTGCTTTAGAGTTTGGAGTCTATCCTACAATAACTAATATAATAAGCTATTAAAAACTTTTGACTAAACTTAAAAATCTTTACATGAAAGAAAATTAAAACGATTCGATTATTTTTCTAATATAACACCAATTTATCCGAAACTCATCATCGTTTTAAAATTAAGGATAGTAATTATAGTTCATTTAAATTCCCTCTTATTGACTGGCATATAGGCGAACGAGCGTATTTTCGGCCGTTTTGTTCTCTTCGTCATGGGGGTTTTTTGGAACCTGTTGATCTCAAAGTTGGCCTCAAATCCTTCCCAACCAAGCTGAGTTATATGCCCAAATTTCAGGCAATTTGGACCACAGGAACCCCCCATGACGAAGAGAACAAACCTGCCGATAATACCCTTTGTCACCCTATTTATGTTTCGAAGGAAAGCAACCAAATTGCCGGCATTAAATTGAAAAAGTGATAGGATGCACATGAAAAATAGATAAATTTACTGAAAAAACATAGAATAAATGAAATCACTATAGTTTTTTTTTTCTTAAATATAATTTCAAATTAAGTCAAATGTTTTTCAAAGTTCATTATATTAGTAATAAATGATCAAAATTACATTGCATTCGGTTCATTGATTCCGGAGATATAACAGCTCAAAGTTGGCTATCGGATTACTATACCTTTCTCTAGAACCTTTCTTACTTCATGTAGAAAAGCCCGATCTTTCCCAAAATTGGACCACTGATACACAACTAGTTGATGAACTCACATTTTTTGAAAAGTGAAAATTTTATCTGTCCTAGTTATTTTGAGTATCCCCCGTAGAACCCTTACATGTAAGACGCAATACAGCAAGAGCCCTATTCATAGCGCTCTGCAAGACTGCAAGGTCGTATTGACTGCCCAACTATTTTGGAACAAATTAGTTTGTACGCTGCACCTAGAGCACCACGCAACAATCTCCTGCGCAGAGATGCCAGATTATTTTTATAAAAAATCTGTATCAATACAATTTTTTCTGCATCGCCGTTTCTCAGAGTATAGCAGACACCGAGCGTCCTAGATTTCAATAGAAACTAACAAAAATGTACTACTTTTTGACGGTTTAAAATTTTTACTGGTTTTTATTTTTCTAAAACATGTGTGAAAATGTACAAATTTCCATAAATTCTTTAAAGTTTAAGCAGCAATTTATAAAGTTTCCATAGATTTTATTGAAAATTACTCCTATTTTTATGCTTTTTGGAGAAATCTGTATCAAACTTCAAAAATCATTATTTTTCTGTACTCTGCATCTTGTCTGTATAGAAGGTAAAAAATCTGTATAATACAGAAAAATCTGTATATCTGGCATCTCTGCTCCTGCGTCACTTGTCACTTAGGCGGTCAAACTATAGCATGTATGAAGCCGTAGTTGGCATCCGAAGGGTCTTCAACCGGGTAGCCTCCTATTTTGATTTTAATACCCCTCACCGCATTCTCCGCCGGAATTTTTCCAGATATTTTAGCAGTTCCCGTTAGTTGTAATTAATTGCTGTGTTTTTTTTTGGTTTTGTATTGGGTTTTATGTACGCTAGACTTGTGTAATTCTACTTAAAGTATGACAAAGTTATTGTTAAAAATAGAAATTAGAAATAAGTCTAGGGTTAGGTTAAACATCATTGGGGCTGTTGTATGCCTGTTGATGTATCCAGAATAAAAAACTTAGGTATTCTTCCAAGAATTTCTGTCAATAATACCTTAACGAAATTCCTCGAAAATTTCTCCAGGACTTCCTCAAAGAGTTCTACCAAAAAATCTTACAAGAATCTCTCCAGTAATTTCTCTAAAATTTCTGCCAATAATTGGGTTGTTTAGTGAATAAAATATTGCTATTCTCTATAGCCTAATCGAGAGAGCTCATTTTTCTGAGCATAACGTGATTTTATTCGATTCTAATACCTTTGTTTTGATGGTTAAAATAACAAAACAGTTTTGATTTTCGTGGATAGAATGACAGTTCAATCGATAAAATGACAGTTCGACCCGAACATAAAATTTTCCCCATGCAAACTTTAAATGCATTTTAAAAATAGTTCCCGGACTCCAAAAATTATGAAATTTTGGATTTCGACTAATTTTTGGGTGGAGAATCCGATTATGAAATAATCCGGATACCCCTAAAGAACCCAATTCTTCAAAGAATCCCTCTAAGTATTCATTCACAAGGATTTCTCTAGGAATTCCTCCAAGAATTTCTCCGTATATTCTTCCAAGAATCCTTTAATCAATTTATCCACAAATTCCAGGAAGAATTTCTCCAGAAACCTGCAGAAAATCCTTCATAAATTCTTCCAAAAAATATTCTAGAGATTTCTTTCAGGCATTCCTTCAGGAATCCTTCAATTAATTCGTTAAGGATTTTTTTAAGAAATTCCAACAAAAAATATTTCAGGAATTCCTTTAGGAGCTTCTTCTACCGGAATTCTTCGAAGAATTATTCCAGGAATTTCCCCAGATATTTTCAAAGATTTTTCCCAAGAATTTCTCCATAAATACCTCCAGGAACCTTCAGGAAACCTTTAAAAAATACTAGTTGGATGACTTTGAAAAATCGTCCAAGAATTCCTTCAGGGATTCTCTCAGAATATCCTTCAAAAATTTCTAAAGGAATTACGCCAAAAATTCCTTCCGAAATTTCTCCAGAAACTCCAACAACTCCGCAAATTTCTCTAGGAACTCCTTCAGGAATTCCTCCAGGAAATCCTTTATAAATTATTTTCGGAATTATACCACAAAATCCTCCAGAAATTCCCTTAGAAACTACTCTGGAAATTCCTTCAGGAATTCCTCCAAAAATTTCTCTTACAATATGTCCAGGAATCCCGGATAAAAAAATACCATTCATTATCTGGTAAATATTATTAACATATGACTAGTTTTATTGTTCACGATAAAAGACGTAGTACATATATGTTTGCTTTTTACAATAGAAATCAAGCCCATATAGTTCGTACAATAAGTGAACATTAGCTTTATTAGTGACTAATTGATTCGATTGTTTTTCAACAGTTCTATAATAATTTATAGTTACTATCAGTAAACATTAATTTTAGTTGTTTTTATATAGTTGCAAAAATGCCTGCAAAGTTCTCATGGACTTTTTATTAAAAGAGTTGATTTCTCAATTACACTTAAAAACAATTCGTAACGAATAAATAACAATATATATTATTGTTGCTTGGATCATGTTTGTATAATCAGATACAAAATCACTTGACATATTTTTTTTTTTAGTTTTCGTTTTAAATTTGAGTACAGTAGATGTTTCGGTTTTCGAATGTTATTCGCTAAAACTTCAACGACTGACAGACGTCAAGCCGTGTTGGCAGAGGAAGCTCTCAATGAATAACTGAGGAAGTATTTATAGAAAACTAGCTGAAAAGCAGGTTTTAGCCAAGTGAGGATTGGCTAACGAACAATGATTGTTCTAATGTTTTCCGATAAATTAAAGGAATCTAGTAAATAGTAAACTACCATTGATAACAATACAAATACAATTAGTTTAATGGGGTCAATTGAACTCATGTTAAAATAAACATGCAATAATATTTGTTGTTATGTAAATAAATTTCGCCTTTGAAAAAAACAAAGAATTCATATTTCTCGGTAACATTTTTCTCCAGCATTTACAGATACTAATGGCCACATGAATTGTGAACGATTCATGGTATGGATCATACGACCTGAGGTCTGACTTGTGATATTTGCAGTTATTTGAAAAGATTGATGATAGATCTTACCAACAGCTGCCAAGCAATACATACCAGACAGACATCAGATGTTTGATTCTTATCATAAAATGTGCATATCATTCAGGCGGCCGTAAGTGCTCGTAAATGCTGGATATAAATGTTAGGTAATAAACTGAATCCATTTAGATAATGAATCTATTTAGGTAAAAATTCTATTTAGGCAGTCCCGACTCATTACCTAAATGGAGGTTTTGATGTACTGAGAGAGACAACGGGGGAAACCGTTATAGATGCGAGCAGCCTTTCGATTAGCTGATGACGGAGAGTGGCTGGCATGATTTATAGCAGATGCATGTAAATTTCAAGCGATTTACAATTTTCTGCCACAAATTTTAGATGATCTTCAATTTACGTGCTGTTTAACTTTCATATTTTTCTGCTGTATGACTAGTTCAGGCAAGACAATGATCAGAAATTAGTGCTTAAAATAGTATTATAAATATTTCGGGGAAACAGTCCATTCGGAGAAACGGTTAGTTCGGGCAGTCATTTTTCGGTGAAACAACTTTCAGGGAAACTTCATTCGGGGAACTGGTTGTCGGGGAAATGTCGTACAATCTTTCAGGGAAATGTCGTAATTCCCCGACAATCAGTTCTCCGAATGCACGTTTCCCGAAAGTTATTTCCCCGAATGTACCATTTCCCCGAAAAATGTTTCTTCAAATGTACCGTTTCCCCGAGAAGAGCATCTGCCATTCAACATTCTTCACGCCTCAGCTGACACTCACCACACTGACGAAACGAAATAGCGGAAAGTTAGCCTGAGTACAAAGTCTGTCGATGTTGTAGTGTTTAGAAAGATATCAAGATCATGGAAACTTCCACATCTCATTGATATTGTGCATATCATGAGTTTTTAGAGATATCGGGTTTCTCAGCAATGTTTAGACTACTGTGATAATTTGAGAATCCATTGAATCATCATTTCCCAGCAAAATTTCACACTAATCCAACTTATTTCGTTCACCTGTTGTGCATCCGACGCCGCTGGCATGAGCACAACCGAACTGGTGTATGCCAACCGCTGCCAAGTCGTGTGCGAAATTCGACTGTGATGATAATGAATTTCGGCCGAGTCTAAATGGGTGCAAATGTCGCAATATCCCAAGTAACATTTTGAAAACCTAATACCTTTTGTTTTGGTTTTATGATGGTTCCTGATAGTCTATTTGACTAAAAATGTTACTTGGGAATGTTCTTCATAATGCCTCAATGAGGTTTGCTCTTCATTTAAATATGGGTCGTTATTTTCTGTTGTACTGATTGAAAATGATATGGCACTCAACTAAGAACACGCTCATCATAATTTTTTCTTCTTTCATTCATAAGCTGTTCTTTTTATTTATTTTTGAATATTCAATCAATGAAAACACCCATTAAACGCATAATACCTTTAAAACGAGTCATCAAGATTGTGGTAGTAATCTGCTAAAGTACTCTGGCATTGTAAAACATATGATCCAGATAACTTAAACTTGAAGTCTTAAATTATTCTTGCTTGCGAAGGGGTATTTAAAACGAAAAGTCAATGGAACTCAATTTGATTGACAAATAGATTTGAAGCTAAGCACTCTTCAGATTTTTTTTTTGTAAATGAATGGATCAATCATGACCGAAGTAGAATTTGGAATTGATATTTCTACAGAACATATTAGTAGTAAGACTGCCGAAAATATTTTGAAAGAGAGAGATAGAGTTTCTTCGTAAGCAAGCATACTTTACGTTATCGGGATCGCGTGTGTTACACCTAGTATACAACTTTTGTACTGATAATGAACTTTAGCAGATTACCGCAATCACTATGACTCGTTTTAAAGGTATTATGCGTTTTAAAGGGCGTTTCAAACGACTTAATATTGTAACGTTCCACGACTTAAGCGCCACCTTCTAAAGTTAGAAGGGCCGAAGACTGTGATCTAGTCCCGGCATGAGATTCATCTACACAAGGCAGGTTATAGTTATTCCAGATGACAAAGTTACTAATTTGAACGAACCAGCTAAGCCAACTCAATCACGTCCCAAACTTACCAACTCAATACGCCTCCCACACAGTCGAGGAGAGCATGTGTCTCGGCTAAAATACAACCAATTCGTTCAACGTCACAAGCTATAGCGCGCGAAGAAAAAGGTGGAATTCCACTAAATTAGAAGTAATTTTCAAAACTCATTTATTCACGCAATCCAAGTCAAATTACATCAACCTTTTCTTGAGTTTCACAAGATTCTGTTAATGATTGTCTGGCGCCTTTTAAATTGACTTGTGACGTCACGTCAAAACCAATTTTATGCTTATAATTTTAGGTAAGCTAAGTTTTCTTTAGAGAAAAGTTCTTCGTGCACAAAAAAGGAGAAAGATCTGACCTTGATACGCCGGGCTGAGGTCCCACGTCGTCCTCTAGGGTCGTCAACAAAAGGATCTACTCACCAAACGATTCATTTCAAAGCAGTTCACGTCGAAGTCCGAATCTGCCCTGCGCGTGCGATTGTCTTCAGGGTAGATATGACCCCGGAATGGTGCAGTATCGAGCCGTTTTATGTAGCTTCTATCGCACAACTAGCTTGGACGGGTTCACGATTCGGATCTGGATGGACGAGGATTCGGTTACCTGTTTTCCGTGCCGACGTGTCTTGACTAACAGTCGAGCAGTTCGAAATGATCCGCACCGATGCCCAACGGGCCTTGAAGGATGCTCGAAGTTTAGTGGCCGGGACTCTTGAAAGGAAATGGTCCAGCACTCGCTTGTGTTACGGATGGGCAGTTAGCAAATCCGGGTCCTAGGTCCCAGGAGTACGGTGACAAAACACGTGGTCGATTCAACGCAACGTCCACTGGCGTCTGCTTGGCCTCACGGGCTTAGATTTTGGCCACTAGGGTAATTCATGTATTTTGGACAGGCTGAGGACAACGTTGGAAAAATCGTCCCCTAGCATCCTTAGAAAGCAATTGATTATTTTGCAAAGTTACTAATACGCTTATAATATGATTGTACTTTACGTTCCAGGTGACAAAAACCTTAACGAAAGCATTTTAGGCTGAAAAAATCACAATTTCCAATCGTCTGTTGGAATTGCATTTTGGACACCGAATATATGTTTTGGACACCCTCATGTATATATAATTTGGACAGGGCAGTTATCTCAATGTTTAGCCATGAATTCTGCAAAATCATGGAAGTAACATAAATTAATTAACAAATATTTTCTTACAAATTATCACTTTTTTACGCTTAACAGGCATCTATTTTGATAACTATTACAGTTTTTGTTAGAATCAAGAAAATATCGCCAGATCCACAGAATACGCCTCCAAGTATGCAATCGCACTGCATCCCCATGTAGTTCGTCAGATGACCAAAATATATTTGCAGTAGAAAACCTGTAATGCATTTTGGACACCACCTATTTTAAGCGTTCAAGATGAATGTTAAGAGATTGGCTGCCTAATGCTTCTTTATTGAACATTTTTCATTGCAATAAGGCTTTCAAATTTCTTACAATTATTAATTCAACGATTTTGGGGTGAATATTGTCTGTGACTGTGAAGTGTATGTCGTCTTGCATACCTGTGCATTTGAGGGGTTTTAGTGAAATAATTTACATTTCCGATAATTTTGAAGTAAATTCTTAATTGTTAAGCGTATTTTTAACGTAAGCCATCAGAATAGGGTCTATTTGATCCAATAATCGATATTGAGAAGTATCTACTTTTATTAGCTCTCCGGAACAAGGTATATTGCTAATTTAGAGAAAACTTTCCGTTTTACGGTAGAACAAAAAGCTACCGCAGCTGTCAGACTACTGATTTTCACTGAGGTATCATCGATCTACCCTAGCGAGCCGTAGCGATGCCTTGGATAGCCTTGGATACGACGCCGATGATCATTGTTTGTTGTTGGTTTTCAGTTCAATTCACCTTGCAAGCATGCTTTGATTTGGCCTTCAGTTTCAATGATAGGATGATTTTCAAGCCTGCGGTAGGACTTTGACAGCTGCGGTAGAACTCGGCGGCTACCGCAGAGTGGAAATTTATCTAAAAATCCGCAATACATCGCCGTGCATGTCCAAATTATATACATTAGCGCGGTTCAAAAAATCGTTATTGCTCCACACCGCTTATTCGATTCCTAACCAGATTATATGCCTTCTCCCAAACTTTGAGCTCATTTGGTTGAAAATTGAGTCTGCACAAGCCCGTCAAAGTTTGTATGTGAATTACTATGGGAAAACGATGTTTTTCATTCAATCGACCGTAGCATTTCCCCAAGTGCCCTATTGGGCTAGTCGACCCTTGGTAATCCTAGACTACTCTATCAGCTACAACTTTGCCAAAGACCGCATTCAAATCGGACGCCTCATTAATTAGTTACCGATTTTTATTCTGAATCGAAATCTTTACTCATGATGATTAAACTATTCGGTGGGCATCACTGCATTTTGCAGTGAAACATAGTAGCCATGATTTCAATGTGCTATCTTTGGCGCCATATGCAGCAATGTTGCCTGCTGGGAAGCTGGAGGATCTCTGTTAAAGTTTGCCCAGTTGGATACAAATCGATAACTAATAAATGAGGTGTCTGATTTGAATGCGGTCTTTGGCAAAGTTGTAGCTGATAGAGTAGTCTAGAATTACCAGGGGTCGACTAACTCACTAGGGCACATGGGGAAATGCTACGGTCGATGGAATGAAAAACATCGTTTTCCCATAGTAATTCCCATACAAACTTTGACGGGCTTGTGCAGTCTCAATGTTCAACTAAATAAGCCCAAATTTTGGGAGAAGGCATATAATCTGGTTGGGAATCGAATAAGCGGTGTGGAGCAAAAACGATTTTTTGAACCAGGCTAATATACATGTCCAAATTATATTTTTTTACCCTACTGCTTCACCGGCACGAGCTGACCCACACTGGCTGCCCTCGTTGAAGGGCTTGGCCCAATCAACGAGTTATTTCAGATTATTTCTCACGTGGTCTTCACATAAGGTCACATTAGAGCTTGCCTGTCTCAAGTCACACACTAATTCACGGTGTGGACGAGTATTTCACTACAAAACCTGACCGAACTCAAAAAAAAGATCAACTAAAATATCAAACACATTAGAATAAAAACTAATCTTTAATGTAATCGCGACATTACTTCGAATTTAGTTGTAAAAGCGAACGATATTTTCCAATATCGATTTAATATTTGAATTTCAAATTCATCACTTAGTTATTGCTCGAACTCGAACTCTACACTTTGGAAACTCCACCAATTATGAAGATCGTTCGCGGTCGGATTGGTATATTATCTTAAACTAAGACGCAATTTCCCACTCGAGGGTGTACGGAGAGCGTACAAAGCATTTTTTGATTGGGTTTCGTTATGCCAGAGAAAATAGCTCTGTAATCCGTTCAAATTTTCTCTAATGCGCAATTAAATCCTGGAATTTTCCACATGAAACAAATTCGAGCAGATTTCGAACAACCGCCTGAATGTAGACTTACTCATGCTGCAGTTTATTTTATTTCGATATAAAGTTTAGCTCACGGTTCAAATAGTTGTTCACAGGTGGCGCATGGCTTTATGCAAACTTTTGTAAGCTTGCAACATATTCGTTTACACTCTATAAAAAAGTATTTTTTTTTGGTAACATATTCTAAGAGTTGAAAAGAAATCTCTCATACTTTTTTTTATTGAAATGGTACAGATTCATCGTTACAATATTCCAAAATAACACGAAAGAACAACCTTGTGAATAAAAGAAGGGAAAATTATAATCAACGTATTCATAGTTGAGTGCCATATCATTTTCAATCAGTACAACAGAAAAGAATGGCCCATATTTAAAAGAAGAGCAAGCATCATGAATAATATGTTATCTCGAAAATTCCATGATAAGAGGGAATGCACAATATCAATGAGGTGTGAAATTTTCTATGATCTTGATGTCTTTATCCATTTTAAAATTTTCTCAAATCATAGGAGGTAACAATTATTGAACAGTATTTATAAAGCTTGTACATTAAGTACTCAGGCTAACTTTTCGTTACTTCATTCCAATGACTAGCTCGAATATTGCAATCAATAAAAAATCATCAAAAAATAGTACTAAAAATAGTATAATAAATACAGATAAAAAAAAACAAGGGCGCAAGGTGCGAGACTGCGACGACTTTAAGAAGTGCAGCCTGGAGGAACGTTGGATGCACGTACAGCAGCATTACCTATGCAGATGGTGCCTGGTAGCACACGGAAAGTTCCCGTGCAAGGCAACATCGTGTGGAATGGAAGGATGTGATGAGCGGCACCATAAGCTTTTGCATCCTGGAAAGCCACAGCCAGTAGTCCCAGCAAAACAGGCCACGGCGACCGAAACCCTAAACGTCCACACAGCTCTGTAGGTATCCACGCTCTTTCGTATAGTACCAGTGACGCTGTACGGTAACGAAAGATCTGTCCACACGTTTGCGTTTTTGGACGAAGGGTCCTCGTTTACACTGGTCGACGTCCGTATTGCCCAGGAGTTGGGAGTGAAAGGTGAAGTCCATCCGCTTTACTTGCAATGGACCAGTGATGTTGAACGATGTGAGGACAATTCTCATCTGATTCGATTTGGAATCTCGGGTCGTGGGGCCAAGAAACGATACGTCGTTGCAGCAGCTCATACCGTGAATCAACTGTGTCTTCCTCAACAAAGCTTGCCGTTTGATGAACTCGCTCAACAGTTTCCGCACCTCCGTGGTCTACCCATTCAAGGATGTCGCAACGCCATTCCAACAATCCTGATCGGTTTGGACAACACTCACGTGAAGATTCCCCTTAAGGTACAGGAAGGCAGAGTCGGTCAACCAGCGGCGGCGAAAACCAGACTGGGTTGGACGGTATACGGTCCTATTCCTGGTGAAAGCTCCTCGACTCAGCAGAGTCAGTTTCATCTGTACAAGGAAGCTCGAAACCCTGACGATGTGTTACACGACCTTGTGAAGGAGTTTTTCTCGGTGGAGCACGTTGGTGTTGCTGTAGCTCCTTTGTTGGAAGGATCCGACGAAATGCGTTCCAGAAAGATCCTTGAAGGAACGACTTTACGGCTTCCATCCGGTCAGTTCCAGACAGGGCTGCTTTGGAAATACGACCACATCCACTTTCCAGACAGTAAGCCAATGGCAGAGGGTCGGCTCAAATTACTGGAGCGTCGTTTGCGGCGGAAACCTGAATTGTTCGAGAACCTGCAGCAGCAGATAGTCGAGTTCGTGCAGAAGGGGTACGCACACAAAATAACGCAGGAGGAGGTTCTCAGCTTGGATCCCAAGAAAGTGTGGTATCTTCCGTTGGTGGTGGTTGTTCATCCCAAAAAGCCAGGAAAGGTTCGCATAGTCTGGGATGCGTCAGCGAGCGTCCAAGGCCAGTCTCTCAACTCTGCCTTGCTTCCAGGACCAGATCTGTTGTCCTCCCTCCCGTCAGTGCTCTCCAAATACCGTTAACGCCAGGTGGCGATCTGTGGCGATATAAAGGAGATGTTTCATCAGTTCCAGATCAGACCCGAGGATTGACAGGCACAACGGTTCCTGTTTCGAAGCGACTTCACCTGACATCTACGTCATGGACGTGGCCACTTTTGGTGTAACTTGCTCCCCCTCTGCTGCACAGTTAATTAAAAATCAAAATGCGAAGGATTTTGAGTCCGAATTTTCCGAGGCTGCCGCAGCGATCGTCCACAATCACTATGTTGACGACTATTTGGACAGTCGGGACACCGTCGATGAAGCAGCAGAACTGGCACTGCAAGTGAAAACAGTTCATGCTAAAGCCGGGTTTCACATTCGGAACTGGATGTCCAACTCCAGAGAGGTGCTTTCACAGGTCGGGGATTCAGCTGAAGTATCTGCGAAGAATTTCAACTGCAGTTTCAGAACGCGTACTAGGGATGAGCTGGTTTCCCGAATCGGACGAGTTCGGATTCCGTGGACTTTTCCGCGAACAACTGATGCCCCTGCTTCATGGAGATGTGGTCCCAACAAAACGGCAGCTCCTTCAAGTGGTCATGAGCATTTTCGATCCAATAGGTCTGGTGTCGCTCGCCGTGGTTCACGGAAAGATCCTCGTTCAGAAGGCATGGCGAGCAAAAATCGGGTGGGACGACAAAATCAACGAAGACTTGCTCTAACTATGGCGTCGGTGGATTGAGCTGTTGAGGCAGCTCGACACAGTTCGCATACCACGGTGCTACTTCCCAGCATACCTTCCGGAAAGCTACGAATCTTTGCAGCTACACATCTTTGTAGATGCGAATGAAGAGGCGTACGTGGCAACCGCCTTCTTCAGGATTGTAGACCAGTCTCAAGTTCGCTGTTCTCTGGTATCGTCAAAGACGAAAGTTGCCCCACTGAAGTTACTGTCAGTTCCCCGTCTTGAGCTCCAGGCCGCGTTACTAGGAGCCAGATTAGCAAAGTCTGTAGCGGAAAACCACACTCTGCGAATCAAACAACGATTCTTCTGGAGTGATTCGTCCACTGTCCTTTCTTGGCTTCGCTCGGACCATAGAAGATATCGCCAGTTTGTAGCGTACCGCGTGTCGGAGATCCTGGGCACTTCGAAAGTCGATGAACGGCACTATGTTCCCTCGCACCTTAACGTGGCGGATGATGCCACTAAGTGGAAAGAGCGGCTCCAGATCAGCAACAGTCATCGCTGGTTCAGCAGACCAGACTTCCTGTACGATCCTCCAAGCCAGTGGCCAAAACAGGAAGTGCAATCTACCCCAACAACGGAGGAACTGAGACCCATTCACGTTCATCGAGAGCTTCGGAAGGAACAAGTGGTGCAATTCAGCCGTTTTTCCAAGTGGGAACGATGTCTACGTGCTGTCGCTTACGTTCACCGCTTCGTAGACCAGCTGAAGCGACGTAACAGCTATCCTTACTCGAGAAGAGCTTCAGCGTGCGGAACAGACGGTTATCACGCAGGCCCAGTTCGAAGCCTTTGGAGATGAGGTGATCACGATGCAGAACAACCAGACTCTACCAGTGAATCAGCGTCAGCGCCTCGAAAGCTCAAGCAAGCTGTACAAACTGTTCCGTTTCTTGGACAATCAAGGCGTAGTTCGAATGGAAGGACAGATCGACGGTTTCTCTGATGCGACGTTTGATTTCAAATACCCTACTGTGCTGCCGAACCACTACGTTACCCAGCTCATCGTCGATTCGTTCCATCGGCTGTACAAGCATTCCAACGGAGAGACAGCAGTGAATGACATGCGGCAGAAATATCACCTGACGGAGATGAGAGCAGCATTTCAAAAGATCAGCAAAACTTGCATGTGGTGTAAGGTCTACAAGGCGACACCCGCAGTTCCAAGAATGGCACCGCTACCAGAGGCACGAGTCACTCCCCGCATCGGGCCGTTCAGCTTCGTTGGAGTGGATTACTTCGGCCCGCTGTTGGTAGTCCAAGGTCGTCGTGAAGTGAAGAGATGGGTCGCCCTCTTCACCTGTCTGACAATCAGGGCGATCCATCTTGAAGTCCTCACCAGCTTATCAGCGGAGTGCTGCAAGCTGGCATTACGGCGGTTCATAGCATGGAGGGGGGCACCTTTTTTTTTTTTTTTTTTATATAAAATGAGGAAACCTGTTGGTTAGCAACACCGTAGGAAAACCACATTCTGCACTACCTGACCTTGCTCCGCGGCACGCCCGTTAGGAATTACTTCGTAGAGGAGGGGGGGGACTGTGCTTTCGCACTCTCGCTCATCTGTCAGCCATCACACTCGGCATATCTCTAGGGGGCCAACTCGACTAACTGTTGGTCGGCCCGCCATTTCCTCTGGAGGTGGAGCACGATTGTGGATACCGTGGTCGACACGGCATTCCACTCGTCCACCCCCGTACACATCCTCTCAATTATGTTATCGGGAGTAGTATCCCTGCCGCATACCTCTAACATGCTCGACCTCTGCTCCGCAAAACGCGGGCACTCGAAGAGTACATGTTCCGCCGTTTCCGCCCTGTTTGCACACTCCGGGCATGTGGGTGAGTTTGCATGCCCGAACCTGTGCAGGTACCACCTAAAGCACCCATGGCCCGACAGGAATTGTGTCAGGTGAAAGCTCACTTCGCCATGGGGCCTACACGTCCACCGGGACACGCTCGGTATGAGCCTGTGTGTCCACCTACCCTTTGTTGAAGAGTCCCAGACTCTTTGCCATTTCACCATAGACGAAGTTCTGGCGTTTCGTCGCGCACCTCTCGTACCTCTTTCATCGTAGCACTCAACATCCTCGGCCAACACCAGTGCTATCGGCATCATGCCCGCTAGCACGCATACCGCGTCTTTCGAGACAGTCCGGTATGCACTGGCCACCCTGAGGCACATCAGCCTGTGTACACTCTCTAGTCGGTCAACATTCCTCTGCAGCTTGAGCGCGTTCGACCATGCGGCGGCGCCATACCGTAGTATGGACACCGCGACTGACGCGAGCAGCTTCCGCTTACTCGAGACAACTGCCGAACTGTTTGACATCATCCTAGACAATGCCATAACCGCTACACTCGCCCTCTTACAAGCATACTCGACATGACTACTGAAGCTCAACTTGTCGTCGACCATGACTCCAAGGAGCTTCAGTGAGCGACAGGACTCGATCGAGCACCCGCCCGTGGTGACCACTGCCTGCTGTGCAGACTGGCGGTTGTTCACCACCACCACCTCTGTCTTGTGGTGTGCGAGTGTCAGTTGCCTCGACCTCATCCAGCCCTCCACTATGTCAATCGCATGCGCTGCCGTCAACTCCACCTCTTCGAGCGACTCACCGTATACCACCAGGGTAATGTCGTCGGCGAAGCCAACCAACTTTACTCCCGGTGGTAGTGCTAGCCTCAGTACTCCATCATATGCCGCGTTCCACAGTACCGGACCCAAGATGGATCCTTGCGGTACACCTGCAGTGACATTGTACTGTTTTTGGCCTTCCTCGGTATCGTAAATCAGCACCCTGTTCTGGAAGTAACTACCCAGAATGCGCCTTAGGCCAGCCGGGACACCTAAGCGAGATATGGCGCTCTCTATGGCGGCCCAGCTTACACTATTGAAGGCGTTTCTAACGTCTAGCGTTACGATCGCGCAGTACCGTATGCCTCTCCTCTTTTTCTGCAGCGCAATTTCGGCCAATCCAGTCACCGACCTAATAGCATCCACTGTCGATCTACCTTTGCGAAACCCGTACTGGCTGTCTGATAGCCCTGCGTTGTCCGACCTCTCGGTATAGACCAATAACCTTGACAGAATGATCCGCTCTAGGAGTTTCCCGGCCGTGTCTAGGAGGCAAATTGGTCTATAAGCCGACGGGTCGCCTGGTGGCTTCCCGTGCTTGGGCAGTAGAACCAACTTTTGCCTTTTCCACCTCTCCGGAAACTCGCCTCTATCCAAGCATCTCTGCATAGCCGATCTGACCATGTCAGGGCTAGCCTCGATGGCCGCTTTAATAGCCACCGTCGGAATGCCATCCGGGCCCGGGGCCTTGTTCAGCTTAAGTGATTTCGCAATTGCGGCTAACTCCTCATTCGTCACTGGGGGAACCTCACTCGGACCAGGATGGTCTTGTGGTGTGGGTGCCCATTAGGCCGTCCCTTATTTTGCAAAATTTAGAAATGTTATAAGTTCGTTAGTGGAAAATGATCGTTTTAGCTAAAAAATGATCGGGTCAAAATTTGAAGTCCGTATCTTAAGGCTAAGTGGTCCCTCAAGGGGCCTAAAGTTGTCAAAAATTGTATGGGACCAATAAAACATGAAATTTTTTTCGACGAAAAAATACGCTATTCTACTAAAACCGGTGGATTTAGGACCCTAAAGGGCCAAAAATGTGCTTAGATTTGCGATATCTCTACTCGTTTTTGAGTTATTGAACAAAATAGGGTAAGTTTCCTTCGGAATCTAAAATATGGTCAAAAATGCTGATTTTTCAGTTGTTTTTTTGTCAATATCTTGGAAACGAGTAGAGATATCGCAAATCTAAGCACATTTTTGGCCCTTTAGGGTCCTAAAATCACCGGTTTTAGTGGAATAGCGTATTTGTCTCGTCGAAAAAAATTTCATATTTTTTTGGTCCCATACATTTTTTGACAATTTTAGGCCCCTTGAGGGACCACTTAGCCTTGAGATACGGACTTCAAATTTTGACCCGATCATTTTTTAGCTAAAACGATCATTTTCCACTAACGAACTTATAACATTTCTAAATTTTGCAAAATAAGGGACGGCCTAGTGCCCATGGTCTCACCTCGTGGTGCGGGAACAACGTTTCCACAATCCTCTGCAGCATCGCGGGAGAGCGTTCCGGTGGTGCAGATGTGCCTTTCGTTTTGCACATGACTACGCGGTACGCATCTCCCCAGGGGGTTGTGTTGGCCGTCTGACAGAGATCGTTGAAGCACGCCCGCTTACGCGCCTTGATCTCTTTGTTCAGTGCCAACTTTGCCGCCCTGTATGCCACCTCTCGCTCCGCTCTCGACTCATCGGTCCGGGCTCTCTGCATCCTTCTCCTTGCCCTGTGGCAAGATGCACGGAGCTCCGCGATTTCTTGACACCACCAGTACACCGGTCTTCGTCCATTCCTGGGTATGGATCGCCTCGGCATTGCCGCATCACACGCTCGTCTCAAGGTACCAACTAGACCGTCGCTAGACAAGTAGTCTGTATTCTGCTCCATGAGCATCCGCTCCACAAATGCCGGCTTATCGAAACTCGAGGTTAGCCATCCTCGGTGAGTGTAGCTTATCCTCGACTGCTGCCGTCTACCGCCCTGTTCGATACTGTATCGAATCGCCAGGTGATCACTATGCGTGTACCCGTTATCAACTCTCCAGTCTGAGCTAGGGTTAAGCCCTGGGATCCAGAAGGTCACATCAATGATGGACCCCGCACCGTTTCTGCTAAAAGTGCTTACACTGCCGACATTCGCGATCTCAACGTTCAATCCCGCCATAGCTTCGAGTAGAGCCCAACCTCTCTCGTTCGTAGAGCGACTGCCCCACCTTCGAAGATTTACAGTGATCAAGGGACTAACTTCGTTGGAGTCAGTGGCGAGTTAAAGGAGCAAGTCAGAGCAGTCAACCAAGAGCTAGCATCAACATTCACCAATACGGTCACCCAATGGCGCTTCAATCCTCCAGCTGCGCCGCATATGGGGGGGTCTTAGGAGCGCATGGTTCGATCGGTGAAGTGTGCATTGGCTTCGCTATCGGTCGAACGCAAACCTAACGAGGATGTTTTGGTCACGTCGCTGGTGGAAGCTGAGTCGATGATAAATTCGAGGCCGTTGACCTACATGCCGCTGCAAACTTCGGAGCGGGGTGAACCAGCCTCCAACCCAGCTTGTGGACGATAAGCAGACTCTTCACACCAGTTGGTTCCTGTGTCAACGATTGCTGGACCAATTCTGGACGCGCTGGGCGAAGGAGTATCTACCCACCATCACCAGACGAAGCAAGTGGTTCGTTGGCACCAAGCCGGTCTCTGCCGGTGATCTGGTGGTCATCGTGAACGATTGAGTCCGTAACAGATGGATAAGGGGACAAGTCCTACGCGTGTTCCCTGGACGAGATGGCAGATGTCGCAGCGCAAACGTACAGACAGCAACTGGTGTACTGCGACGTCCGGTGGCGAAACTAGCCGTCCTAGATGTTGCTGGTAATGCTCGAGAGGACACGGAGCAATACGGGTCGGGGAATGTTCAGGACGGCGCCCTATCGACCGAATAATTTCCCACGGTGTACCTACTGCCAACTGTGAGAAACAAACAATGACTTCGTAGCCGACTTCAGCACACAATATAGGTACACAATACAGTACAGAAACAGATAGCACACAAGACACACACGTTTAGTCGAACAACTTGAGACGGTCAATTAAAACAGTGATAATTACGATAATTGCAGTTTGTTGAACAGGATCCACACTAAAAAGGGACTAAAAATGTAAGTCGCGAACACAATTTGTTATTCTACTTAATTCTAAATCATGCAAATTATAAATTGAATTGTAAAATTTCCTATTCATGCAATATTGAACTTAAGAACTATGTTAGAGCTTAAAACTAATGAAATGAATAAATTTGCAGCTAAAAGCAACTCCACAGCCAAAAATACGAGTTCGCTCTTTGGATTGTCCGAGAAATCATTACCTGTCGCAACATGATAATTCAAGTCGGAGGTAAAATTAAAATTTTAATTGAAGTTGTTTCAATGAATTTGAACTGCACTGTGAGCTTCAGCAAGCTGCCTGCCTTATTGCTTTTTCGCGTAGTTTTGAAACATGTCGCCATTAGCCATTATTATTTAATAGAGCCATGTTACATTTTAAATTCGACTGAGAGGCGCTTGATTTATGGAGAAGTAAAAGGAAATGTTTCACCATAAAACTAAAAGAATGCTGTGTCAAATTTGCATAGAGATCCAAGCAGTTAAAGCAAAGATGTAGCGTTTTCCGCCTCGCTCCCTTACGGGCCCGTAGTGCATACTTGAAACTTTAAATGCTATTATCTCGGATGTATGTTTTCCAAAAACGTCAATGCGGTGACTACGATTGCAGAAACAGTTCTCAACCGCTTGCAACCAAATTTTTTTTGAGTGTTTGCTAGTTCATGTGTCATGCCCTTGAGCGATCGGAATATTAAAATTGTTTTTAGTTTAAAAACGGGGACGATTTTTTTTCCAAAAAAAAAATCTTTTTTTTCCAACTAAGCTACCGAGCCAATTAATGACCCGGCAACTTAGTTGTCATATAAGGTTCAATTCAGTAACAAATTTTGAAAACGACGTATAATCAATGCTACACCATTGATTATACGTTGTTTTCAAAATTTGTTACTGAATTCTAATCTCATCGATCTATATCATCTTCCCCTAAACCGCAAATATAACCATCTCTGGTGTACATATTTGAAACTGTATGCCTATCATGCAGGCACCGCTTCCTCAACCACTTGTAGAGGAAGAACAATTGCTACCTGGAAGGCGATCAAACGCGTCGTTCGCATTCTGGTTGATACGACGGATTACTACGTAGAGGTAGAAGCACTTGTCTAGCGAATAAGGGTCGTGAGTTCAAATATCACCTGAGCTGTGGATTTTTTTCCCAATTTAACCAATAATTTACCTATCTGTACATATGTACGTTGAGTTATTTAAAATTCATAATTGACCACACGGATTGGTATTACCGAAAATTTGCAGTTTGAGTGAATACATTTGGAAATCACTTTTAAATTATCTCAAAAGTCATGGGAAATCAAAGTTTATTGCAAAATCGGCTTTCAGACCTTAGTTAAAGTAAATATTGTGGAGATAAAATTTTAATTATCGCATTGTTTACACTGTCAAAATAGAGTGTTTCCTAAACATGTCCGTCATATGAAAAATCTTTGAAAGGGGTTGAAACAATAAAATAATACAAATATGAAATATATTGGGCCACTTTTTTGCGCAGAATTGTGCACATCCCAGCTGTTCTCAAGCATATTCGGGATCTATTCTAGAAAGTGAAAAACTTTACGCAAAAGTTGCGCAAGTTTGAAACCATGCTTTTTTTTTAAATAGGCCATTTTAGTACAATTTAATGTTTTTTTCTTATATATAACAAGCAATAGGATAACTTTCACATTTTTTCCAAGTAGTTTATGGACAGTTACATATTAACAAAAAATAATATTTTTTAGATTCACTATCAAAGTACGGATCTATTCAATTTTTAATTTACTTTAAATCAATCAGTATCAAAATCAAAAGGTAGTCTCAAAATGCTGAAAAAGCATATTAACGAAATATTTCGATAGTACAGATCATAGAAAACCGTTAATAAAAATGATAAACATATTTTCGTCCACTTGCTTGTATGGACATCGCCCATGGTGGTTTGTTGGCCGCGCATGTTCGAAGCATGAGTACATGGTACATAACAAAATCCGAACAATTTGTGTGCTAGCTTCTACGGGCTCCAGAAGAAACTGCGGTCGAAAAAGATTCACCCACGCACCAAATCCACCATGTATAAAACGCTAATAAGACCGGTAATCCTCAACGGGCACGAGACATGGACCATGCTCGAGGAGGACCTGCAAGCACTCGGAGTTTTCGAGCGACGCGTGCTAAGGACGATCTTCGGCGGTGTGCAGGAGAACGGTGTATGGCGGAGAAGGATGAACCACGAGCTCGCTGCACTTTACGGCGAACCCAGCATCCAGAAGGTGGCCAAAGCCGGAAGGATACGGTGGGCAGGGCATGTTGCAAGAACGCCGGACAACAACCCAGCAAAGCTGGTGTTTGCAACTGATCCGATTGGCACAAGAAGGCGTGGAGCGCAGAGAGCACGATGGGCGGACCAGGTGGAGCGTGACTTGGCGAGCATCGGGCGCGACCGAGGATGGAGAGCGGCAGCCACGAACCGTGTATTATGGAGAAATATTGTTGATTCAGTTTTATCTTGAATTTGATGTAATACTAAATAAATGAATGAATGAATGCCTACCTGTAGGCATAAGGGGGTAATTTCAAAATTTAATTTTGCATTTTAAGTGTCAAATTTACTAGTTGTAAGAGTTTTGACGCGTTATTTGGGTTTACAAGAGTGGATAAGGATTTTTATCTTTTTAACCGATGCTCTTGTATACTGATCAATTTCGCCCCAAAGCGGCATCCTCATTTTTTTTTGAATTAATTTAACTGAAAGTTTAAATTTTTTGAACAAAATTTTGTCACATGGTTTCATGGAGATCCACTGGGTGCTGATTTTACAAAAAATCTTTTGGCAATATTTGAATTGTCACCAATGTTATCCGCAAAAGTTGTTTTAAAGTGATCAATTTGACCCCGGATTACGGTACACTGAACTGATAGGTGGAATAACCAATCAGAGCGAATGGCGCGTATCACGCCACAGGTGACGACCAATGAGCAAGGTGTTCACTTGAAATGAAGTATCCGAAATTTTGTATAATAATTAGGCCCAGCACACGAGCCCGCACATGAGTATATAAACAGACTGCAGGGGTTGCTACAGGGGGGCAGCGAAATTCAAAATCTCCGAAGCTCGCAACAAAAACACGTTCAAAATTATTTGTGCTGAAAATTGATACATTACACAATTTCTTGCTGATTTATATGCTATCTCCGCGTTATCGTGTAAATTCGAACGATTGCACGCTAAAATTTTGATAACCATTTGCTAGTTTTACACTTTTTACTTAAGTACCACATTGTTTATTAATAACTATGAAAAATCTGCCCAACAAAGCAAATAAAATGTTGTAACGTCACGGTAGAATGTGTCAATAATGTATGTATAATGCATCTAATAATAAATTGTGGGGGGCTCAAAACGTCTTGCTAGATCAATCGACTAAAAACTGATTGGTCATGCGTTGCAATGGATGCAATTGCTCTCGCTACGATGACTATCAGGCAAACGCGTGTGAATCAGTATAATTGCGTTTGCTTTCCCAGAGATAATGATATTCCTAATTCTATTCACATTAAGACAGTGAGAAAATGTAACACGATAGTTATCTTCTAACATAGAATAAGAATTGTTCATGTAATTACAGCTGCAATTCCCTATCATGTTCAATCGGCCATATTGCAATACATATTATGCGGCTCACAACTCGAAACTGCTTCCAATAATTGAACATTATTGTGAAATTTGAATCAAGAAGATAATTTAGCTAAAATATATCATATGCAATGTAAACAAAAACTTATTTGGATGCATAGGTATAAATAAACGAAAATATAAACAGATGAAAAAATATGCAGAACTATCATGACAGAACAGCAAGATTATGCGGGTTTGTCCCAAAAGTGTTATGGCTGATATTTTAATTTGTATTTTGATTAATAGTATCTGCTTTGGCTTAGATGGTGAAAGAATGACCAGAAATGTATCTCGACATTAGTACCAAAAAGGATCTACATTAGGGTAGTTCAGATTTCAAACTTGTTGGAAGCTCCCATATGTTCATCATAATCCCAGAGTTCTGTCAAATTTTCAGCCATTTCGGTAGTGATTTAATGGTGGCCCAAGAACAAAATAGGTTTGTATGGAAATTGCTATGGAGATTTAAAAAAAAATCTCCGCGTTGTAGAGCATTCACACATGGACAAAGCCGTAGAGTCAAAGTCAAATTGAAATCTTCAGATCTCAATGATGAATATTGCCGAAGACAGACTTCAATAAAATATCCTAGTCCTACATACTACTTTTCGGCGCACTAAATTGCGTAAAAGTGTGTTGTTTTTTTTATTGCTGCTTAGCCTAGAATCCAAAAATTCATCAACTTAAGGGGCCTGCAACTCTAAACTTTGTAGTATCTCTGGTGAGAGTATACTACTAGCATTTCTAGTATATTCGATCGTATTTGATTACCGAGCCTTGCGCCGTGGTAACGCACATGCGAAAGAAGGTGCAAGGCTTCCATAATGGTAGATACTTTTCTGAAATAACAGAAGTTTGCTGTTCCTTGTAGATACTGGACCAAGAACTGACTAGGCTTCAAAGGGCTATATGGCCTGCCGCCGGCAGGGTTGCCACATTTAAATCTGTATATTCTTCGTGAAAAATCTGTATATCTGTATTTTAAAGCAACAAATCTGTATTTTTAATCTGTATCAAAAATTATTGAGAAAAAGGTAAAAAAACGACTAAGAAACAAAAAAATCCAAGTATTTATAACTCTAACTGGGTTTGTCACGCTGATTTTTTTTTGTTGACAGTAATATAAAAAATTTGTATTTTGACTTTGGCTCAAAACTCTGGATGAATCTGTTTTGTTTTTTTTTTTTCAGAAAATCTGTAAACATATCTGTAAAATCTGTCCATATAACACTGGCCATATAACACTGATCAAATGCAGCATATGGTTTTGAATAACGTATTTTTCTACTTTTTTTATAAGCTTCATAAGTATCTAAAGTTTGTTAGCTCCGACACACTGGAATAATTTTCGAAAAGTTGCTCATGCTACAGAAGTCTAAAACGTTGACTTTTAAGTTTACATCTCACTATACTAGTTAAAATAACTAAATTAATAGACAAAAATTTTACACTGCTGATTCAGTGATGATAAATATATTATATAATGATAATTTTGGTTTAAACTTGCCAAAATAGGGATGTAATCAAGTTTAGGAAAAGATAATTATGGGTTAAACTGAGATATAACGCAGCCTTGCTTTTTTACAAAACAAAAATCATTAAAACAGGTACAGCGACAATTTTAGCAATTTTGGAGATCAAGATAAAATGACTCCGTATTTCACCCAATCTGAATCTTATTGATTATTTCGTATGGACATAGTTGCTACCACTAATGCTGAGAACAACAACCTAATTTGATTTAACTTAACACCATTATTCAATAAAAAACTAGACGAAATGCCAATGAAAGACGTGCGTGCCGGCCGAAAGAAACTTGATACACATTTGAAATTGTTGAAATAGGATATAGGACAGTTTATTTCAAAACATATACTGTATTTGATCAGTATTATGTGAGCTTTCAATTGAAACATAAACTTTGCCAATCTGAATTACAGATGGGAAATAAATTCATTTTCATTGTGCATTTTATTGTGAACTTATTGAACACCGTGTATAATTTCTAAGTTTTCAAAAAAAAATCAGTAATTCTGTATATGACACATTCTACCGTGACGTTACAACGTTTTGACGCCTTTTTGGGCAGATTTTTCACTATAACTCATAAATTCGAGCGAAAACCCTCAAATATTTTTGCATATTCGGATTCCTGGTAAAATTTCCAATAAGTATGATCTGTTGAACAGTTAGTTTTGATTGGAAAAGTATATGTAAAATGGGAATTAGTAGCGTGACGTTACAACGTTGTAACGTCACGCTACTAATTCTAATTTTTAACATACTTTTTCAATCAAAACTAACTGTTCAACAGATCATACTTATAGGAAATTTTACAAGGAATCCGAATATGCAAAAATATTTGAGGGTTTATGGTCAAATTGACGAGTTATAGTGAAAAATCTGCCCAAAAAGGCGTCAAATCGTTGTAACGTCACGGTAGAATGTGTCATATACAGATTCTGTATCGGAAAATTTCCGTTAAATCTGTAAAATACAGATTATTTTGTATGTGTGGCAACCCTGGCCGACGGGCGAATAACAACTTTGCATTAGAGGCAGAATGATGACTGCTCCATATAAGTTTTTGGTGGAACTACGCGCAGTCTTGAAGGAATGTAGTAGCGCCATACCATTGTGACCAACAGTGAAATGTACGTTTATGTAAAACTTCGTTTGAGTTCAATTGACTTTGTTCTCAATCATAAAGACTTAAGCATTCTATTTCTTCCTGCTTATAATAGATTTTGCAACATTATAACTGTGTCGACGGCACTGTATCATAACGTCCAAAGACATAATGTCCCAGGTCTTTATGACGCATTTCGTGGAATAACGTTCAAATATGCAGCTTCGTCACAAAGTCCTGGCCCCTGGGAAAGAAGGATTTTTTGACGCATTCAAGCTTTTGCGTTGCGTTGCGTTGCGTTGCGTGGTAACGGAGTAATTCGTAGATTGCATACTGAAAGTTGTCATGTTAAAACTTTAATACTCCTATTCTAATTGCTTATGGAATGCTATTTGGGAAGGAACAGCTATCCAACTAGAGGTTGAAGTAAAAAAGACATGAGAACTTCCATTGCCGGCCACGCCCATCTTCTCCGTTACTAGGATAGGAAAGGATGTGATGATATGACACCTACTTTACAAGAGGTCAGCGACTCACCGACACTCCCATAGGTGTCAAGGAGTTGGATATTTGGAATGGGCTGATTTGGGAATCACTATAAGCGAGTGATGCGACAAGATTCAGATTGTGTAAGTGTATTTGAGTAAATCATGTAGATGTGTTAAAAGAGTGAAAGTGTTTTAGTATATTTAAACACCAACGTTGGGAGTGACATAGCTAAGAAATTTTGTCACTCCATGGGGCCTTTATGTTTCTGGGATGGGGCACAGGCATTTACACTGTGTCCTGGCTAACAAGCCTAGGCTTAACCGCCATTGATCGGTCTCTGAAATGATAAGAAACACGTTACGAGCATGGGAAAGGATAGTAGGGAAGGGATAACTATTTATCGAGATGCCAGCGACTCACCGACGCTCTCGAAAAAATAGAAAGGAAATAGGATTTTGGTACAGGAATGGTCAGGAATTCAGTACGATTTTAACAGTGCATGTAATTAAGACACATAAAAATGGTTATAATCTACTAATATAACCATAATTGCAAATGTATATTAGTATTTAGGAAACCAAGAACCCTCCTTCCATAAATACAGAGAAATCCAAATAAACCAATCAATCGTGACGTACTTATTGGATGGCCCCTAAATTCAGAAACGAAATGATATTCAGTGGGACCGTAAAAAACCTTTAAAGGACTTACCCAATGATAAACCGATCCCACCCCCACACGGTCCAAAAACCTCAACACTGTAGCAGGGCCAAGCCAATCAGAATTGGATGATTCGGCAGCGTCAAAATTCCTGAATCGAGAGATTCCACTTTTTCATTTGAATAGGTCCACCCGCAAAACCCGACCGTCATTGCCATACGTCGCCCAAGCAGCTGCGTCGTAAATCCCATAAACATAAACCCTCTCCGTCTCCCCACAAGTAGTGTTCATCTGATTCACTAAAGGCAGCACACCATCGCACCGAAATTTTATCCTTGCTGCCTCTTATGCACTTAATAGCTTGTAGAACGCAAAACCCAAGTTCACAAAACGGTATCAACAGTATCAAATTGGTATTATCTCACCCAGTTGTCCAAATCTATGTACATAGTTGGTATGTTTTCTTTCTGGTAATTCAACAGCTGCGATGTGTTAGCGACGACGATGCATCTTCCAGAATCGTCCCTGCTGAATCCCGATGCTCCTCCACTTTGACATTGACGCCGCCTCAGAAGATAAGAGAAAATGCAGAATATTTTCACTGGCACATTTGTCTTCAACTTCTTCGCTTTCATTAGCAATCCTTCCATTTTTCGCAATATTAACTGCATTTCACTGCGATTCGAACCGAGTTAATACTATTTGGAAAAACGAACGAAAAACGAAAATTCTGACGGGAACAAAAAAACAGTCGTCAAAGGTTATTATTTTACACAGAAATGCATTCGAAAAAGATTGATCATAGATCTCACGTTGTAACGCATAAGTGTGAAGAGATCCATCTGCATTATGAGGTATGCTAGGAAATAATAACACAGATAACACCTCCTTGAAAAAAAAAGATCCGTCCATAGAAAAGATAAATCGGATTAATCTCACCAAGTTGCTAACGCTGAATCGTCATCCGGGTACTTCTAATAGGTACCTACAGGAAGCCAAGATACCCGTAACGTGCCAGGACATATCAGTCGCGAATCTGCAGTTCAGAAGCATACGTCCGGTACACATCGTGTGATTCAGCAACCACGGACAAGAATTAGCTGTTTCTCACTATACACATATATGGACTTCCGATTTCTTCTTATTTTGTTCATATGGCACTACTAAAACATATTTTTCAAAATTTCACTAAATGGCTGGCATCAGCCAAATCTGAACTTTGAACAAATTGACATTTAAAAGAGAACGAAAAAAAATACCTTTTTGACGCATTCAAGCTTTTGCGAAAAAACGCATAAAAATTCCCCACAACGACCGGGGAAACATTGCTCCTCGGAATCTCCCAAAAAATGACCACGTGGTTTATGGACAGCTCCTTATTAGGATAGATCCCCATTTCAGATAAGTGACGTTCAACAAGACAGACCAATTCAGCGTCATATCCTCTATTATCTTAAATATAAGCATTTAATATACCACAGTTTGTTTCCAACATTCACAAAAATGATATTGTCGTCGCGGTTGAAACCCGAAGTTTCCCCACACCCGACAATTGAATTTTCTCAAAATCTGTACATGAAACCTTACGTCGGACATAGTGCGCTGCATAGCGGACCTGGCCCTCTATCCAGCGTACTGTGCCCGACGCACGTCCGACACACGGTTTAGGAGAAAAATCGATTTTCGCGTGTCAAAAATTCCGATTTTCAACTGCACGAACAATAATGCCGATGTGAAAAATATCACAGAGTATTGCGGATTTTACCCCGTAATAGACTCACACGCGGAAATGCAATATTGCATTTTTTATTCGTTGGTAGATTTTCGAGCAAATTTTCGAAGCAAAAAAAAAAATACTCACACGTTAGTTTGCATGGCAGTTAGCAGCTGAACGAACCATGCATGCGGTACATCAATTCGCGACTTTTTAGAAAAACTGATTAACAATTTGCATGGAACTAGTCTAAGACCACATCAGGGACAATCGGTACAATCCCGGAACCGATTCTGGGTGTCCCGCCGGAGGTGGTGAAATGTGAAATTGAACCAAACCTGTGCGTGTGGTACCATAACACCACACTAATTTAACAATGGTTGCTGTCAAATTACCAGGGTAAACTTTTAATTCGGTAAACTTACTCTATTTTAGTTTTTGTTTAGATTTTCGGATTTGTTTTTGAACACAAATCCTACAGATATAGTGGTGTTACGAATTGAAAGCTTGTTCATTTTATGATTGTTGGCTTCCGAAGTTCACTACGGCGACCGTTGAAAAAATTTTTGAATGAAATCAAGGTATTCTTAACCCTAAAAGAGATACCTTCATGGCCTCAGTTTCGTCACCTCGCTGAGTGTGTTCCATCAAAGATGAGCTCTGAAAGCACATTCGTAATAGTTTTTAAATTGGTTTAAAAAAAATTATGATCCGAGGCACATCGGAAGAACTTTCCTTCATCCTTTTATGATACGTATTTTATGAATGACCCCTATAAGGAATTCTTAAATCATAGAATTCAAATTCGAAACTCAGTTAGCAATCTCGCATGCTTTCCTGTTCGCTATTCCATGTTCAATCGTTTTCCAATAATATAGTAAGTTGCCGGCTTTATTGTCCCGGTATTTCCCGAGGTATTTTCTTGATCCTAATATTCTCTGTTAGTTTCGCGTCATATTCTTAAATTTTCAAAAATGTGTTGTTGGACTAATAACGCAATTTAGTTAATTTTGCGAGCTGACGATGTTGCAGTGCACAAGTAATCATTTAGTGATGTTGTCAATTACGTTAGGGTAGGAATCATTCCGAAAGACTACCCTAACGTGGAGCTTACAACTCCACAACTTCTTTCACTAAGAAAGGCGATTCTTACCAAAGTTGCACAGCAACGGAAAGAAAAAATCAAGCCTAAATTTGGTCAATGTTTGCTTAGGACGGGGCATCTGCTTCTTGTCTGCAAAAACCAGGAAACAGCTGACTGGTTGAAAAGCATAGCTTCTACTTTATCCGCTCCTGATGAAGTAGAGCTCACTGTTTTAGATGAGAAAAAGATCCCACGTCCTGAGATCATTATTGGATTCTTCCCAGTAAGCATAGAAGACAGTACAAGTGATATTCTAGAGCTTCTGGAGAGTCAAAATGAAGGGCTTAATACGGATGAATGGCGTATCAAAGAACGAAACATCATCAATCAATTACATGTTGAGTTGATTTTTACCGTCGATGGAGCATCATTGGACACAATCAAGAAGTGTGCATTCCTTCTTGATTATAAGTTCGGAACAGCTCCACTTTTTCGTAAGATCACTCAAAAGAATAAAACTTCAAACCAAGGCGCCAACGACTTGGATGGACCCAGTGATAACCAAAATTACCACAGTATTCCAGATGAGCAGCAAACTGCTCTAATTAAAGGTGTAAATAGACAGACGACGAATCCAACAAAACATCTCAAGACTACTGGTGATATTGGAAGCACATTGAATCTTGATGTCCAATGCTTGCCAGGGCCTAGTGGGATTAGGGATGCAAACAATAACGGTGTACGTCCCAAGAAAATCCCTGAGGGAACTCGCAGCGGACTTGGACGCAAAAGTGCTCTCCAACAATCGCCGGGATCTAAAGGTGCATTGGAGTCGAAACGAAATGTCAAAAATATTCCAAGTGATCATCAAAAGATGAAAACTGATCCAATTAACAATAAAAACCCCTCAATGCAAAAACACCTCAGGAAAGCGATACTATAATGAATCAATAAAATGGCTAACGTTAACGTAAATAAAACTTGTAATATTCAAAATGACACCCAAAACAATATTTTACCTATCACACATACCAACATCAACAGTAATAACCAATTCGGTAGTAGAAATAATATAAAATTTATTCAAATAAACTTACATCATGCGAAGGCAGCTACAGCTATACTTCATAAAAAGTTTATTCATAGTAATCTTGACGTCGCGCTTATTCAGGAGCCGTGGGCTTTAAACAGTAGAGTGTTAGGGATACCAACCTCTGCCGGTCAGTTAATTTACGATACAAATGAAATAGCACCTCGTGCAGCTATTCTAGTCAGTTTTAAAACTAAAGTTTTACCAGTTACAGAGTTCATCAAAAGAGATATAGTTGTTATTTTAATGGAGGTTCCTACCACTCGAGGAAGAGCAGAGATATATGTGGCATCTGCTTATTTTCCTGGAGATTTGGAAGCAAATCCTCCACCTGATGTTGTAGATTTCGTCTCTTATTGCAGAAGGAATAATAAACCGTTTATCTTAGGATGTGATGCAAACGCTCATCACACAATATGGAGTAGTACTGACATCAATAAAAGAGGTGAGTATCTATTAGAATATATAATTACTAACAATATAGACATTTGTAATAAAGGTTGTGAGCCAACCTTTATTAATTCAATCAGAAAAGAGGTCTTAGATTTGACTCTTTGTAGTGATCATATATCAGAAAACATTAAGGGTTGGCATGTATCAAATGAAGTATCCCTGTCTGATCACAGACAAATTTTATTTCAATACGAAGTCAATGAAATAATCACAAATACATATCGGAATCCTAGGAAAACAAACTGGGATTTATATTATCAAAATCTTTTAAATGGAATTCAAATTTCAGATCAAAAATTTAACTCCGTTACAGAGCTGGAAGAAGCTTCAGTACAAATATCACAGGTAATTCAGCAGGCTTTCCAAGCTAGCTGCTCAGCTTCTGTACGTTCTACTAGTAGAGATGTGTCTTGGTGGAATAACCGCCTAGCAGTTTTAAGAAAGAGGGCCAGAAAGTTGTTCAACAGGGCAAAACGAACCATGGAGTGGGAAGCGTATAAAATTGCTCTGACAGAATATAATAAAGAAGTTAGAAGGTCGAAACGAATGGACTGCAGGCGTACATGCGAAAGCATTGAAAAGACTCCTGTTGTTGCAAGACTACAAAAAGCCCTCTCGAACGACCATGTTAACGGATTAGGTACTGTGAAAAGGCAAAATGACTGCCTTACTTCTAATGGAATTGAAACTTTAGAAGTAATGATGCAGACACATTTTCCTTGTTCCACATTCATTTATAAAAGGGATGGAAATGTTGCAGGAGACACAACTAGTGATGAAGAATCCAGGATGACTCCTCTACAAGAAACCACTGTCGAGAATTCTAATATTAATTTACATTCAGCTTTGAGTACTGCCTGGAAAAAAGCTGATGAAATATTCACGAAAACCAAAGTAGAATGGGCAATTAACTCATTCAATCCATTCAAATCACCGGGCAGGGATGGAATATATCCAGCATTTTTACAAAAAAGTGGTGGATTATTTACTTCCTGTCTTTCAAATATGTTCAAGGCAAGCTTGACGCTTGGTTACATTCCTAAATCATGGCGTCAAGTTCGCGTTGTGTTTATTCCGAAAGCTAACAAGAAAGATAAAACTTCTCCTAAATCATTCAGGCCAATAAGTTTGTCGTCAATAATGTTAAAAATTATGGAAAAACTTATTGATTACTACATTAAGTCAACATATTTGAAACAAAATCCTATAAACAATAGTCAGTTCGCTTATCAAACGGGGAAGTCGACTGTAACTGCATTACATACACTTGTTTCAAAAATAGAGAAAACATTTGAAGCGAAAGAAATTTTGCTTGCAACCTTTCTTGATATAGAAGGAGCTTTTGATAATGCTTCGCATAAATCAATGACGAGAGCAATGTTGAAGCGTGGCTTTGATATATGCATCGTGAGATGGATCTGTGAAATGTTATCAAAACGCGAAATCACATCTACGCTAGGTAGTGCATCCGTTTCCGTAAAATCCGTAAAAGGGTGTCCACAAGGAGGCGTACTATCGCCACTTCTATGGTCACTAGTAGTGGATGAACTATTAACAAATCTGAAGTCACAAGGTTTCGAAGTAATAGGGTTTGCTGATGACATTGTTATAATTGTCCGAGGAAAATATGACGATGTCATTACAAACAGAATGCAACGAGCCTTAGATTATACAATGCATTGGTGCGTATCTGAAGGGTTGGATATAAATCCTTCAAAAACGCACATAATTCCCTTTACAAAAAGGAAAAAGTTCAAAATTTCTGGTCTTCGTATGAAAGGAGCTTTAATGACACTTTCTAATGAAGTAAAATACCTGGGAATCATATTAGATTCCAAACTTAATTGGAATTCACACTTGAAACAGATCATAGAAAGGGCAACAAATGCCCTATGGATATGTAAGCGAACTTTCGGAAACAAATGGGGACTAAGGCCTGCTATGATTCACTGGATATATACGGCCATTATCAGACCTAGAATCATTTATGCTTCTTTAGTATGGTGGACCAAAACTAAAGAAAAATGTAGTATCAAAAAGCTAGAAAAACTTCAAAGGCTAGCTACTGTTTGTACAACAGGTGCAATGCGCAGCACACCTACGAAAGCTTTTGATGCAATTTTGAATCTTTTGCCACTTCATCAGTTCATTCAATTGGAAGCAGACAAAAGCGCGCTTCGTATTAAGCAATACAAATCTCTCCTTGACGGTGACATCAAAGGACATTTAAGTATTATGAAAGATATCAAAATTAATCCATTGATTACAGTCAACAATGACTGGATGGAAGCAAAATTCAATTTTGACCGTATGTTTAATGTGATAGAACCAGATCGTACTGTTTGGACCGTGGAAGGACCACATCTTCGACCTGGATCTATAATATTTTACACTGACGGATCGAAACAAAATGACCAAACAGGAGCAGGAGTAACAGGTCCTGGTGTAAATCTCTCAGTTTCAATGGGAAGATGGCCAACCGTCTTCCAAGCTGAAATACAAGCAATTTTGGAATGTGTTTCTATTTGTTTAAAAAGAAAGTATAAACATACTAACATTTGTATATTCTCCGATAGTCAAGCAGCTTTATCTGCTTTGAAATCGTTTACATGTACATCAAAGATAGTATGGGAATGTGTTCTCTTACTTCAACAATTATGTATCAATAATACAGTCAATATTTACTGGGTACCAGGGCATTGTGGTATCGATGGTAATGAAAAGGCTGATGAATTAGCCAGGATCGGATCAAACCAACCATTTCTAGGGCCAGAGCCATTTTGCGGAGTCTCAAAATGTTCTGTCAATATGGAACTCAGGAACTGGGAACAAAAGATGGTGATTACGAACTGGGGGAATGCTGTTGCATGTCGGCAATCCAAAAAATTCATAATGCCTAATATATCGAATACACAAAAGCTTTTACTCTTGTCAAAAAATGAACTGTGTTCGTCCACAGGGCTAATTACAGGACATTGCCCTGTTAGATATCATCTGAAATTAATGGGCAAAACTGAAAACGATATTTGTCGCTTTTGTAAAGAGGATAGTGAAACCTCCGAGCATTTATTATGCAGTTGTCCTGCTCTTTTCAACAGAAGAGCGATTTTCTTTGATAAGGGACTTTTACAGCCCTTTGAAGTATGGTTTTTAAATCCAAGTAAGGTAGTGCGTTTCATACGGCACATTATACCTAGCTGGGATGATACCTAGGTCTTGCGTTGATGATTTCTGACATATAGAAATTAATCACCTTGACAAGGTACAATTAGTAAAATGGGTTGTGTATCACAAAAGATCAAATATGGTCGCAGTGATAATATACCCGACAAAAAAAAAAAAAAAAAAAAAAAAAAAAATCATATGATGATTAGAGGAACTGTTCATATGCATGAGTTTGCTGTAATAAATGATATTAGGCACGGTACGTATGAACACACTCGCGTGACATTTGAATGAAGCATTATTTACGAAAAGAATCGCCTTCATGGTGACACTGCAAACACGGTACCACTCGAACGACAAATGGGTAAAGGCAGTGGATAACAAGCGATTTTTTTTTTTTTTCATTTTAGTTGCGTGCACTCAATTTTTCGCTTGACCCAATCTCACCCCCATCCTTAATGTTAAGACAAAGGATCGAAAATATCGAATTCTCAAATAAAAAAAATCAATTGACAGCCATCAATTTTTTATGCATCAATTAGGTTAGAGCTATACCATACCACTTAGAAGAAAATTTAAGATATGTTACTTAACGGGTGGCCACTAAATAACGGGAATGCTTTTAGCAGCTGATTAAAAGCAATAGAAGCGTCCATAGAGTAAACATTTTTTAGACAAAACCATCGTCTATCTATCCACAAAGTCAGCGTATTTTTTATTTTGTGTCAACTTATTCTGTTCTGCAGAAAACGACATTGAAACAGGAAGCACTACCAAAACGCCTTGGACGGCTCTACTGATTGCTCAAAACAACCGTAAAAAAAGTTTATAGTAAACCATTATAAAACTAGAACCCGCCCGGTTTTGAATGAATTCCACATTTCGGCATCCCAAGAAACAGATCCTGAAGGAAATAGAGGAAAACTAGCAAAACCAATAAGCATGATATCATTTCACATAATAAAATCTTCTTTTGTGACATGGGCTGGATAAATCAATAGAATGCCTTGTTAAATAACAAATATTTACATCAAATCACATTTACACATTGAACAACATGTAAATGGTTCGTTATAAAAAAAAATAGCACAAAAAAAGTTCAACAATGAACCGCAGTGCACAAATTACATCGACACGTTTTGGTGATACAGAAAAATAACATTTTTGGAAATTTCTATAAATGTCATTTACGGGAAAAGGCTACAACCAAAGCAAAAAAAAAAAACAAGTCTGTATCCCCATTTTTTCTTATTACTGTTTGAGTGTGTAGATGCTTAAGGTAGCTGAGAAACCATTTATTTTGACCAACGATTTCACAGACGCAGAAAATGCGTGAAAGTAAACTCTGAAAAGTCGTACAAAGCAGTTGCTCCAACATCACTGCAAAAAAATACTGTACAAATTACTACGTTCAACTTTCTTAAATTTTATATTTTCCATGGACGTACATTGTTAAACCTTTATGATAGTTAAATTCAGATTGCCATTTTTAAAGATCATATATGTTTAAGAGCACATTCAAAGCATTCCCGTTATTTAGTGACCACCCGTTATGTGACACATTACGAAGGGGAAATTTTTTCATAGAGGTTCACTTGTGGTTTCATTGTATAAGTTTAGCTACTTATGTAACAAAAAACTATCATCACAAAAAATATTGTTCTGCATTATCACGCGTAAAATTATGTCCTCTTTCAAATAATATAAAGTTTTCTATAATAATTTACGATGCTTAATAAGATATTGACACATTCTACGGGCCCCATATCATCAATACCAATTTTTTAAAGTTGAGTTCTAGAATATTTGACATTTTTATCACATTCTACATTACTTTTGTCATCCAAAAATGTATTCGACATGATATTAGTGTGACAATAAATATAAATTGAACGACGATTAAGATTAACATTAAAATCGTGATTTTAAGTCTTTCAGGCAAACTTTTCATCCAAACTGTCGTATTTTAAACACCAACACACTGATTTTTCAAAACTCTTCCATCATTTGTACATAAATGTATGAAGATTTTTTAGCATAAAAATATTTTTAATCGGAAGACTTTCCAACTCTGAAATATGGCTGATCATAGTATGGGTTTTTATTGCGTTGTAACGTCACGAAAAATCAACATTTTCAAATTTTATTCAAATACGGAAAACGTTACAAATATGAAATTTTGTATGCTCTTTGTACTCGAAAAGATCTTTCAAATAAGACTAAAAGAAAGAAAATCGGTTCAAGGAAGCCCGAGTTTCACGTGGTTAAAGTTTGCGTTGTAACGTCACGAAAAAAAGTTCTGTGGAAAAGACCAAATCTTTCTGGCTTGGACGGCTTCTGAATTGAACAAACGTAGTTCTATATTCAAAACAGTTTCGTTGTCGTTGTGTATGAGCTCTTTTTCAAGATATCGTTTATAAATTGCGTACCATTGCCCGTTCATAAACTACGTAGACTTTTGAAGGACGGGGGAGATTGTGTTTGGCTAAAATCTACGATGTAATGGTACTACGATATTGTAAAAAAAAAATTAATCGTAATCAAATACCACTCAAACCGAAAATTTCTGTGATATCAGTGGCCAACAGACGAAACACTGACGAAATTACAACGTTATTAAGTTGGTCAAAGACTTACAGTTGATGGATAGTTTGATTTAAAGCTCCACCAACAGGCGGCGCTAGAGAACTTAAAAATTTTAAATTTCATACATCTCAGAATCCCTATTACATAGAAATACGATTTCTTCGGCAAAGTTGATTGGTAAGTAAAAGACTTGCAGTTGATTTACCAATAGAAGCGAGATTTTGCCATTAGAAGACGTTAGTTTCCATTTTGCAAAAGCAGGCAAGGGATTAGAATTTCTTGAAAAGTATTCTACAAGCAGGAACTTTTTTCACTTTGGACATATTGTATTCAAATCAAATTGTAATCAAAGATCAATATATATTCACGAAACGCGACGCGAGACAAGACACGACACTTATGGTTCTTACAATCGTCAAAATAATTAAAAAATTACCTTAATGCCGACCGGTTTCGGGCTCGATGCAGCCCATCTACGGGACAATGTCCGACTGATTGCGATGTTGTTCGTACTGATCCGGGTCCGGGGAGAGAGAGAATGTTACTGCAGCAGCCGATTCGTGTCGATGAGATCGTATAGACTCGACATGATGGGAGGATCGTCTTCATTCATCAGCGGTTTTTGGGCATTGCTGATGAACATTGACTCCCATGTGTTTAAGTGGGAAGCTTTTCTCACACTTTTTATGAGCTTGGCACTATCCCAATCTATTTCATGGTTGGTTTCCATCGTATGAGCCGCATTCGTTGTTCTTATTCGACACTACGGCATTCCTGTGTTCTCTGATGCGAACTTTGACCTTCCGACGGGTTTGGCCGATGTAAACCGCCGGGCAGTCCTTGCAGGGAACCTGGTATATGCCAGACTGCTCGTCAGGTGGAACCTTGTCTTTAAGGTTACAAAGCAGGTCACGCAGAGTGTTCTCACTTTTATGAACAACGTGTAACCCTTGTCGGTGGAGTGTTGTTTTTATGGGGTTTGTTATTTTGGGGTAGAATGGCAGGCTGACTCTTTTCACCTCTCTTGTGTCCGGTTGTAGTGTAGTTATACTGTGGCGATGTGTTTTACGTTTGTGTTTACGAATTATTTTATCCACAAAAGACCGATCGTACCCATTCACCTCGGCTGCTGAATAAATTCGTCATTTTTCTTCTTCGAATTCTTCTTTGGCCATAGGTACGTTAAACAGTCGGTGTGCCATGGAGTGGAATGCGGCTTGCTTTTGAGCACCGAAGTGATTGGAGTCTGATGTGATGTATCTATCGGTGGATGTAGGCTTCCGGTAGATCCCAAATTTCAGTGTGTTGTCTTCATTTCTGCTGATCAACAGATCGAGAAAGGGGAGCCTCCCGTCTACTTCCTTCTCTACCGTAAAGTTTATTGTGCTGTGTTGGGAGTTTAGCATGCTCAAAGTTTGATCCAAATATCGCTCTTTAACTGGGGCGAAAATATCGTCAACGTAGCGCCACCAAATCCTGGGGAACAACTTCTTCTTTTGAGCTTCGTTCTCAAAATCGCTCATGAAGAGGTCCGCTAGCAAAGGGGAAAGCTTACTACCCATACTGAGCCCAAAGGTTTGTCTGTAAACTCTGTCTCTAAAGGTGAAAAAATTCTGGTTCATACACACCTGGGCTACGGAGAGATACGCTTCGATGTGATTTGGTGGAGCTCGGCTGCGTTCCAAGTGACGACGCAGGCTTTGTAGAGCTTCGTTGACTGGTACGCTCGGGAACAGTGCCGTGACATCGAACGAGACCAAAATTTCTCCCCGTCCCAACTTAAACCCTTCTAATTGCTTCACCAAATCCACAGAATTTTTCACGCTTTTTCCATGTTTTACCGGATATTTCTTCATTTCATTTACCAGCCAGGCTGCCATTTTTTGTGTGGGTGTGCGAATGTTGGAAAAGATTGGCCTCATTCCGATAGGATTTTTATGGATCTTCGGTAAGCAATACAAAGACGCCACCGCGGGATTCGGGACGTGTAGCTTTCTATCGAGCCTCTCTTCACCCATCAGATGAGCCACTTTCTGCCGGGCATGGTTCACTTCCTCAATCATTTTGTTTAGAGGGTCTTTCGGCTTACCGTTTTTGAATTTGACTTCTTCGTACGGGCCGGACCCAATCATATCATACACCCGCACAGAAAAAAAATCTTAAATTTAAGCAAGCCGGAATCACGAATATCATAGAAAGTTGATTCGTGTAATCAAAAATCTAACGTAAACATATACGATTTGTCGTGCACATGCTTCTCTCCGAATAATTCAGTGAAGTTAAATTAAGTATAACTTATGTTTCATGCTGCCCTTTGAAACTTAAACAAACGCTGTCTGAAATTTACACGATTTGCGTGTGTTCACTGTCGGCTCTAGCGCGAGCACCGAAGCAGCAGTCAGCCATATTGACAAGTGTGTATTTGCATTCGCGCTGAGTGAAACGTAAAAATTTAGATTGTTCTTGAAGTTCAATTTAATTCAAAAAGAAATTAGTGTTGTTAAAACGAGATGTGTGTAATCGTTAATGATATTTATGGGAACAAACTGTTCATTGTATTTAGTTCAAGAGGAAGTGTAAACAAATGTTAGCGACGCAAGTATCTTGACAGCACAAGGGGCCTGCAACTCTAAACTTTTTGTAAACTCTACTAATAATGTAGCAATAGTATTCGTAGTATTCCTAGTATTTTCCAATCAAAGCAACGTTGCCAACGACGGTTGTCAAGCATCGTTATTCATTGAGTTGTTTATGGTATTTCACTTCAGGCAATCCAGCCACTTCTGCCAGACAAATATGAAAGAGAAAACGTTGTTGCCTTTGGTTCCGATCTAGAATTGAAAGTTGTGTAAGTATAACAGTTTAATTGTATAATTAGAAGCAGTCACAGCAGTTTTACTACAGATTGGGTCATTCCGTTTCAGGAAAACAAAATCTGGACAAGATTGCTTCCTTGACTTGAAGGAATTGATCCAGGCTATCAAGATTTCACTAAACATCCGAGGCCCAAGGGACATTTGGTTTAATTGAAAAAAAAAATGATTCAACGGTCCAAAGTGCTTCAACTACTCAGCGAATATTGGAAAAATAATGAAGTGATGCGGGTTTTCAATACGAAACATGAAAAGCGCATATATCCCACTGTGCGGTGCACAATGTGGGAAGGCGTCGGTTTTGGGTTCCTCACGAACACGTCAATTCCTGTTACTGGCCAACAACCAACAGGCCAGAGATGAAGCAGTAATCCGTGTGGCGCTCGAACCGGTGTCCGCAAAAGATTGCCTCGGGTAGGGTCTTTTTGCGGATCGGAACGATGGGACACTACAAAATCTCTTGTTGGTGTTCCAGCAGCGGTGGGAATGACGCTGGCTTGCAACAGGTTGCCCGTGTGCAATCGAACCGGTGTCCACAGTAGATTACCACGGGTGGGGTCTAGCTGTGGATCGGAACGAGGGGGCAGACGCTTGTTGCCTCGCCGGAAAGTGCTCCGTTGAGCAACGGGATGAGTGGACTGTATTCCAATCAAATTCCAATGCAGCGGGTCAGCAGCAGCAGCGGATGGCAGCCTTGGTAGTGGAATCTGGATCCAGGCGGTGCTCTTTCGGTGGTTGAAGGAAAAATCCGATTTCTACTCGATTTCACGTTTATTCGCGATGTGAACTTTTCGACGTTTACAAAAAAAACTGATCCTCTACGCGCCAAATGGCTTCTTTTTATACACCAATGTGTGTTGTTGTGTGGCTTCATGTTCTGGGAATTAGGCTCCGCCCATCAATTCAACGATAACAAAAAACTGGAAGGGCTGATGGAAGGAGCTTTCTAGAACTACAATTATCTTTCTTATTGCTAATTGGGGAAAGGTATTGGAGTTTAATTATGCTTATAATTAAGGTTAACAATGCAAGGGAGCAATGGGGTGAAACGGAGTGGGGATAGGGGGTAAAATGGACAACAATAAACAAGTATGATTTTTGAGAAACACAAATGAAAACAAGACAAAAAAAAACATCGTTCGGAACCGAACATTCTCCCCCCGGGAATCAATGCGGATCTACAGTGCGTTTACTTTACTCACGGTTTGCAGTGTTGCGAGTTAGGTGACGGTACCTCGGTAGACGTTCTTACGTAAGTCACTAAGTCATTGCCAGGATAACCCTACCTTGCCCGACCTCCGTGACAGTACAGAGAGGCTGTCCAATTTCACTACTGTAGAAGCCACACTCGCTAGACCCATTGAATCACGTTGAACGAGTCTGCAATGTCTGAGTATGCCAGCGAAAAGGTTGCATACTTCCAACATGTCAAACGATGCACAGGGATATCTTCACAGTGAGGAACAAATACAACAACCAATTCCAAAGGAATGGCAATCTCAACGCGTATAAAATCTAAAATATCTGCCTTCAATCGCACGGACTTCCAAACTCGAACCATTATGGACACTGAGACAAGAAAATTTACTAGCGGAAATGGAAGGAATAGAACAACACAATCTTCCGGACGACGGCTCATCACAGGCTGCAGAAAATTGAGATGAAATCGGAAATAGATCACGCATTCCTGCATAATCACACACATGGCTGATGTTGCGTTGTTTAACCAGAAACTCTGACACAATAGCAGCACTATTCCAGATGATTCATTCTGAAGGGTTTCTAACTGCTTGTCTCGAATAAGTAGTTCAAAAAATGGACCTTTATGGAAAAGTACTCTATGGTGGCAGACTCTACACAGCAGACGGGAACCATCCAAACGAGTCCTCACTTTGAACCATCTGCAAACAATCATCGAGTTCAGCGAACACAAATGACGGATGGGAGCCTCAGACAAAGTCACAACTATGGCCAACGCCATTCCAAGGCTCAGTGTTGGTTGGACAATAAGGAAGATTGAATAACGCAGTTCGGAAATAGTCAAATATTGGCCAAACAGACGATCGTCACGAATGGAAATGCATACAACTGACATAAGCGGTATGATATCGAGAGACTGAGGTTGTGGATACAATTCAGAGACATTGGTTTCAAGATGGCACCATTTCAAAAGGACCGAACCATTCCACCATGATCTGTTGCTCGCAGGACGTTCTGCTAGGTGTCCCTTGGAAACAGTAGGAAAACATTGGATTTTGTCACGGTGCGGTTTCAACAATGGATCATTGGCAATCTCCTTGTTAACGATTATCGGTTTACACATCGGGAACGAGTAACTTGTATCAATTGTCCAGAAATTTTGCAGTGGACTCGAAGAGGCGGTGGAAATTCTTGGTTTCATCATGTAGTGGAGAAAATAGCGGACTGACTCCCCTGGAAGAACTGCCTTCTGTTCATCAAGCTCGGCAGATCGTTGTTGAGGAATGTGAAATTCCTTCAGGACCAATGGACGATTATCTCCTAATTCGTGTACGGATTCCTGCAACAAGGGATTTTCAATGCAAGTACTGGACACACATTGACCAGTCGGGGGATTCAAATCCAGTTCACATACTTGTTGGTCTTGGAAAACTATGCCTTTGGCGTCGACAGTGTCAGCAGACTTCACTATATCCTCCTTCATTGGCCGCAGGGTGGTGGTATAACAATGCTGATTTGCATCTTCATTCTCATCGCCTCCAGCGACAACCCAGCCCAATCGGGTTTCCTTGAGGACTGGTAGACGATCACCTAGCATCAACTGTCCGGGCAACATCAAGTGGAAGAACAACTTAACACCTATCAAAAGCGACACTTCGCCAGGGGTATGGAAGGAAGGATCAGCAAGCGTCAAACAAGAGGGGATGTTCCAAGATTGTGGATCCAACTTACGAGCTGGCAGGGGACCTGTCACCACATCAGTGACCAAACATTCAATCTGGGCTTGATAATCCATTGAACGGGAACGGAACACAATATTAACCTTCTGGTTTAGTACCGATCGTTTACCGGTAGCTCCGAAAACTTCAACATGGGTAGGTACTCGTTCGATTCCCAGAGACTCCACAAATGAACAGGAAACCAAATGAGGTTGGGAACCACAATCGAGGAATGCACGGCAAGGGTGGGGGTTTCCATGGCTGTCTAGGACATCAACCATGGCCGTAAGCAACAACGTACTATCTGACCGGGGAACATTGTGGACCGAACTGGACAACGACGAGGAACTTTCAATCGGAGGGGAAACATTGGCACTTTCAACAACTGGGGCGGATTCTTGCTGGGGGTCCTCAATTACGGGCTTTGGCTCGGGCTTGGGCTCGTGAAGCAGGGTATTGTGTCTTCCTTGACACTCCTGGCATGATTTAGTGGAAGGGCACTTCAAGGCAGGGTGTCCCTTCCGCAAACAATTGAAACATAGATTGAGTTCTCTTACCTTAACTCTACGTTGGGGTACCGTCAAGGAAACAAACCTGTCGCACTTGTAGTTGGGATGATTCGCACTGCAGATCTCGCATGTCGCCTCACTATTAGCTAGGGGTGTAGCCATAGCGAACGACTTCGCCGGTGGGGGCTTCGAGATGGACTTCTGGTTGGACTCCTTGTCGGACAACGACTTCGGGTGGCTGGCTTCGCAGCGCTCCAACAACGAACAGCGCTCCTTCAGGAATATCACGGTATCTTCGTAGGTCGGGATCTCCTTGTGGGGAATGGTTCCCTCCCACTGTTTCCTCGTCTCGGGGTCGAAAGCATCGGAAAGGACGACGACGACAAATCGCTCGGAAACACCATCCAGGTTCTGGTTCAGCAACTTCAATCCTTCGACATGGCGGGTTACCTCGTTCAAAAGATCTCTCATTTGCTTGGAGCATTCCTTGTTCATCCGCTTTAGACCCAACAAGCCATGGATGTGAGAGTCTACCGCCTTCCGCTCATCCTCGTAAACGTCAAGCAGCAGCTCCCAGGCGTGGGTGAAATTTCCGTCGCTGAGTGTTTTTGGGTCGATGATCTTTGCGGCAGAACCACCTGCTAGTGCCCTTTCGAGGTGATGCAGCTTGACCGCATCCGAATCTCTGGATCTGGCCATGATGTCGGAAAACACCTGCTGGAATCGTGGCCAATTCTCCGGTTTGCCATCAAATGACGGTATCGGAACCGGAAGCGGTTGCTGCTGCACTATAATCTGCGCCGGATAGGCACCGGACGCGGGCACTACAGATGGAACAGGAGGTTGCGGGGTAGCGGACTGGATCAGGGTTTCGACCAGCATAGCGGTTTCGGTGTGCTGGTCTTCGAACTGGAGATACGTTGCATCGTTGTCGTCCAGCTTCTCCGGAGGCAGCAATGCGGTTATTTGGTGGTGGAAATGGAGGTACTCTTGGAAGTGGGCCTCCAAATTCCGGGAATACACCTTCAACTGCGGTAGCGTAAACTGTACGATGCCGGCTTCCGAAACCTCTTCAATGGTTTTTCGGATCCGGGTCACCTTGGCCTTCGCTTGGCCACGGAGATGCACGAGCGTCTTCAGCTCGGCCATTTTGTCGGTAGCACTTTTTTGGGGCGTGTGCTTCATCGACATCACTCACTTTTTTCTTAAGCACAAATACTACTCACAAACACAACTCAACTGTCTTTTCCAGCCCGAACAGGGCTCGCACACAACTGAATTGTCCTATCCGAAACGTGTTCGGACGTGTTCACACTTTCACTTTTTCTTCGTCCCAAATAGGGACACAACCACAGTCAACTGTCCTGTCCGAAACTTGTTCGGACGTGTTTCAACACTTCACTTTTGACACTCGCGCGAACTAACTTTCGGACCGCGAACGTCACCGACCGGAATGGAAACTTCTCGACGGACTTTTTCGATTCACCACCAGAGCGAGAACAAACCTTTCACTGCCACCGGTGCTGCTATCCGGTTCGATTCAGGACCAAACAATGTGCGGTGCACAATGTGGGAAGGCGTCGGTTTTGGGTTCCTCACGAACACGTCAATTCCTGTTACTGGCCAACAACCAACAGGCCAGAGATGAAGCAGTAATCCGTGTGGCGCTCGAACCGGTGTCCGCAAAAGATTGCCTCGGGTAGGGTCTTTTTGCGGATCGGAACGATGGGACACTACAAAATCTCTTGTTGGTGTTCCAGCAGCGGTGGGAATGACGCTGGCTTGCAACAGGTTGCCCGTGTGCAATCGAACCGGTGTCCACAGTAGATTACCACGGGTGGGGTCTAGCTGTGGATCGGAACGAGGGGGCAGACGCTTGTTGCCTCGCCGGAAAGTGCTCCGTTGAGCAACGGGATGAGTGGACTGTATTCCAATCAAATTCCAATGCAGCGGGTCAGCAGCAGCAGCGGATGGCAGCCTTGGTAGTGGAATCTGGATCCAGGCGGTGCTCTTTCGGTGGTTGAAGGAAAAATCCGATTTCTACTCGATTTCACGTTTATTCGCGATGTGAACTTTTCGACGTTTACAAAAAAAACTGATCCTCTACGCGCCAAATGGCTTCTTTTTATACACCAATGTGTGTTGTTGTGTGGCTTCATGTTCTGGGAATTAGGCTCCGCCCATCAATTCAACGATAACAAAAAACTGGAAGGGCTGATGGAAGGAGCTTTCTAGAACTACAATTATCTTTCTTATTGCTAATTGGGGAAAGGTATTGGAGTTTAATTATGCTTATAATTAAGGTTAACAATGCAAGGGAGCAATGGGGTGAAACGGAGTGGGGATAGGGGGTAAAATGGACAACAATAAACAAGTATGATTTTTGAGAAACACAAATGAAAACAAGACAAAAAAAAACATCGTTCGGAACCGAACACCCACGATGCTACCCTGAGGACACGTATGAATCTAGATCCGGAGTATTTCGATGTTATTTGTGTAAAGTAAATAAATAATCACATATGTGCACCACGTTTTTTTGTTTGTTTTTTTTTTATCAGAGGGGTTTCTGATGTAGAGAGGACCATCTTGGGCGACAGTGTGGCTGAACATACAAAACTCAAGTTGAATCTTTGGAGATCGTGGCGCGTAATTCTCACTCTAGCATTGATGTTTGAGGGGAAATGATCTACAAAATCGAAACAAAGTTGTTTCGTTGACACGCGTCCTAAGCTATGTAACAAATCTGATCTGGACTTGGTGTTAGGTCTATAGAACTATCGTCATTGAAATGAAAGCCTGAATGTGGTCCGGTTAGGTTTAGCCTGGAATAACGTGATTTGAACGTGTGTACAAAGTGCCTCTGAAGTTTAACTTATAAGCTCTGAAATCCTTTGACTTTGGTGACATTTGTCTCCTTTTGGAATCTCATCACAGCAACCTGCTTGCTTTGATGTCTATATCCCCATAGTATTTCTTAGTATTTTCTAGTATTTATCAAGATCTTGCAAAGTTTAGAGTTGCATGCCCCTTGTGACAGCATCAATTGTGGACGTTACTCAGGACAAGATGATTGCAAATCAGTGTAGTGGACGTGATACACAATATATTCGAATCAAAAAATTAAACCATTTGTCCTGCACAATCAGTGTTTTTCTTCATCAGTGAAAGATTTTCCCTAAGAATGGTAATTATTTGACTGTCCTCAAGTTCTCAAAAGTTTCAGCTCCGCCTTGGTTTTATTTTCTGCTTCATTTTTTTTCTCCAATTGAGAACAGATAACCAATCAAAACACGCAACAGAGGAAATTTACACGATGCTTAAAATTTACAGGTGCAACTCAAATCAGGCAATTAAATTTCAATTCTAGCGGAATTATGTGCTATTCTTGGCATTCCCTTTATGTGCATTAGTTGTAGCTTAAATTTACATGGATTTTTAATACTGTGCGCGCATCGTAGTCCTCTCGATCCATTATCATCACAACGTTTCCTTTATCCGCACGGGAGTACATGACATCACGGGCGTACCAGTCAACGAAGCTCTACAAAGCCTGCGTCGTCATTTGGAACGCAGCCGAGCTCCGCTTATATGGAAACAGCTTTATTCTGTGTCATTGAAAATTTTAAGAAAAACGATCAAGTGCTGTTGAGGGACTGCATTTTTGCTTGCTGCGCAGAATGCCGGAAGTGTATCCGGGTACTCTCAAAACTAAAAATACTCATATTTTTTCCAAGTTTGAATCGATTTAAGTGAACTTCGACTCGTTATAAAAAGAACCCATTTTGTTGGTTATGCGTAAAAAATAGAACGGTTGGGTCACGCGCAGTGTTGGTAAAATCACACTCAAAGCACACTCATGAACCGCTCCTGCGTGAGCAAACTCGCGCGCGATTCTGAATCATTTTCTCACGCGCGAGATTTTCATGCAAAATCTCGCTCTCACGAGTCAAGCGCCGAAATCTCATTCGCTTGTAAAACGAATCCAAATTAATTTGAACGACATCCAATGTTGTTGTACGATAGGTTTGCTTTTGTTCTATCATATAATCCAAAAAACTTCGATGCAAATTATAAGAACACCAAGAAATAACGCAATGAGTGAAATCGCGAGTCAACTCATGCATGATTTTTTCGGCGGTGAGTTTGGCGAGTCAAGAATCGCGCGTGAAACAACTCAAGCATGAGATTTGAGAATTTGAGTTTTTACCAACACTGGTCACGCGGCATTGCCAAAAGTACAAATTTTCTGGAACATGTCCTTATACCATACTATTGAGGGGCCCAGATGCAAAGGGGTGTAAGTGATCATTTTGAGCTGAGCATATAAAAAACATCTTCAGAATTCAAGCTCTCAGGAATATTTTAAAGATTATTTCTATGGTGATTAGAAAAATTACAATAAATCAGAAAAAAATGGGTCGATTTTGAAACTCCATACATTTTTTATGGGATGAAAAAATGGTGAAAAACTTTAAATCTTATTTACTCAGAAGTGGGTTTTTGTCGCTTACATCCCTTTGCTTCTAAGCTCCTCTATTCTAATATCGACATTGTTGGAGTTTGCGTATTGCAAATACATGGTCTCTCGGGAAACATGTTCCGTAATGATTACTTTGAAATCAATAGTTGAATGGGCCTAAGTTGGGCAGATATATTATTGCAGCTGGTCTATGGAAAATTCCTTTCATTGTTTTGTATGAAACCACGCGTATGGCAATCCGGGTTTCCATTAACCTACGGTGACCAGATCGGTTCTGTCGGATTTGTTGATGGATTAAATGAGATCAATATTGTCAAAATCGAAAAAAAATCGCTGGTATAACTATTATATATAGTTTACCTTCCTTAGTTTATTGACTGCAACTTCATATTATTAAGTAAAAAATCAAGGCATTGCACCTTCTAGAAATGCTATCAGACTCTTTCTTATTTCTTATTTCATTCAATGCTTCAATTTGAGTTTTTGGGTAAATATAGTATATTTGCTTTGAAATTATGTCAACCTTTTCTTTGTCAAAAATAATTTAAAACATAGAATAAAACTCAATAGCATCCGCAAAAGTTATCATATCTGCATATGATATAATTGTGATCAATTAAAACAAAGCCACATTTTACCTTCGCTCACGTAGGTACGTGTATGATCGTCATTCTCACAGCGCGACGAAAAAAAAAACAAAATAAAAACATCTCCGTCCGGAAAGAACCACTAACGAAACGACTATAGGCCTTTGTCGCCGCCAAAAGGCACCCCATGACGAAGCTCAATCATAAATAGTCGACCAGCGCTCTTTGTTCCTTGGAAACAAACGACGACGGGCCATGCGAACGCTACCACTGTTATGAGTGTTTCAGTGCGCATGTCTGCGCACCGCGATAGCGCTGTTGGTAAGAGAGAGAGAGAGGTTCATTGTTTGATCTTGCATTCAAATCTGTCTATTTTTGTTCTGTGTCTGACAAACAAGGGATGGGGGAATAGGGAAACCGCCAATACGTAGAACCAGCAAAGCTTCTTTCATCGCTCGCTTCAGGTGCTGTGATGGCCTCATTGGTAAAGGCGACTGATAATTAGCGATGGTAGGATTATTGGTTCAAATCCCGTCCGGGTTTGTAAGTTTTATAATGAACTAGAAAGTTTTTTATGTATGACCTATTATTTTCTAAAAATAGAATAACACACTTAAAATAATTACCCAAAAATGAGTATAAAATATCAGGTTTTACCCAATTTGATTTGTACCCTAATTGAAAATATCAAACTGTATTATAATTTTGATATATTTTATCAAAAACTTTTTGTTATTTTAACAACATCCTGCATCTAAATTATAACTGCCTATGTTAGAAAAAATCTTTATAACATAATAACACATTATGATATAATTTTGTTATAATCCCCTAGTCGGGTAACGATCGCCATCGTTTCAAAACAAATCAATATCGATAGATATCGAAAATTTCTCACTGGTTGACCGGGATGGCCGGGTCCCTGGGGTTATTTTAGAGAGGGTCAGGTTTCAGACTTTTAAAATAAAAAAAAACGGATTTGGAACGGAGTTTGAACAATTTTAAAAATTCCGGTATTTAACCCTCGAGCAATCATGCTGTTGTATTTTGTACAAAAATCTCGCTTTTTATACTCAGCATTAGCGTGGTGCTTAACCGCGCGATTGGTGGAAGGTTAAAATCTGAAACCCGACCATCTAGTCTAGGGTGTATGTTATGTGAATTACTGTACAGAGTACAATGCTTATTTTTGAAAATATTTTTTTTGCGCCATACTTAATACGTATATATACTCTACTACCACACCATCGGACTATCCATGACCTGGAATTCATCAAGCATCATACAGTCCCGTGGCATGGTGCCCGTTGACCTCTTAAACTTTAAAACAAAATCATTAGGAAACGATTTCTTACTATATAAGTACGAACAAGCGCAACTTAACGTCTCTGCCAGTGCCTTGTCATAGGTCGTTGATAAACTGGTTTTAAGTGCGAATAATACTCCCAACTTATACATACATGATCAGGGTAGAAATAATTATCACTTCAGTATTTGGAAGTTAATTATGTTCATCGTATTCTCTACGAGGATCCAACCTGTCAAATTATACATTTTCATTGAATCAAATTATGGGTTTCACGTATTAGATTTTAGTTTTGGTATAGCATATTAATGTAATATCACTATAACATCGTTTGTTATGTATATGTGCCTGTTAGAACTGCTTGAATATCATATTAGTTTCATGCCTTGCAATGGTAATTATTATTTGCGCCATACATCCACAGCCTTGCTAGTAACTACTTGACAGTCAAAGTACAAAACGGCAATGCAAAAACCTTCCTTCTATACGTCCCTCTGTATGTTTCATTGCCAATTGATATACCTATACCTAGCTTAGAGTTTTTTTTTTCTGATTATTTTCGAAATAGGGTAGTGGACATAGTTTGGCCGGGGCAGGTATTTTAACCCACCTTTTATTATATAATCTTTTTAAAATCTTGGCAAATTTTTATTGGAAGTTTTAAAAATAATTAGCAAGGTTCTAATAATAATTTGCATAGATTTTGTAGAGATTATGTGGTAAAATTAATAAAATGCCCAAGGTGGGCCAACATACCTGCCCGGGACAAAATACGTTCACTACCCTATCTATCTATCGACAACGGTCATTTTAGAAGGCAATGCACGATCCACCATTGAAGGAATTTCACGTCATCACTCGCAAAGAAAAATTCTATCCAGATTCGAAGGACTCGTTATTTGTGGTTGATCGGTATGAAAAAAATATATCTCGCGCTTAATATCATACGGGTGTATCTACAATGATCGATTTCTCTTCATCGATTTTCTTTTTGGATTATTTCGAGAAATACAACCAGTGTTCGGATAATCTCCTGATGTTTTTCGATGCAGAATGACTGACTAGGACTAGCATCTAGAACAAGAAAAATAACTGGAAATGATTCACCTGTCAAGCTATTGACCAAAGAGAAAATCGAAGAAGAAAAATCGATCATTGTAGATACGCCTGTATCATACTATATATATATATATATATACTATATATATATATACTTCTTTCCAGAGATCATACGCAAAGAGAGAAGGGGTCTCTGTTTCATAATCAAAATCGCTGGGTGGAAAAAAACAACTTTGTGCTTTTTGGCTAAAAAGCGCCGCTGCTTCCGAACAGTAAGCTTAAAGTACGCAGCCAACAAAAAGGAAGCTTCGGCCAATGTAAAATGTTGAGATAAAAGCAAATGCATGATTGGCTAAATATTTGGCGATCAAAAAGATGATAATGAAGAAACATTTGGAACATTGAACAGAAAACAGCAGCTTCAACAGCATGATTACTTGGGTAGCTTTCCCAAGCCGGTTACCCCATAAAACCCGAAAAAAGACCGAAAAAACCTGACAAAAACCGCAAAAACTTTGCTATTTTTTCAATAGTTGGTATAATTTGTAATGTTTTTATAGTTTTTTTATTGTTCCCTTTTTATTTTTGTCCCCCCTCGTATCCGTTGAGAGGTCTCGGACATAAAAGAAAATTAATATTGGCATCGGCCTTACAATAAAACCAGCAATATCCAATATCCATACATCGATATAAAACATGCAGTTGAGTTATCTGTGAAATTTCCTCGCAAATTGAGTTTATTTTTATTATTTATTTTCGCTTGACAAATCAAATTTAGTTTCATCGGATGCTAGAACGACAATGATCTCCACTTAAAAGGTGTTTTATGAATCCATTAATTTTGATTGATTTTGTTCTTCAGTGAAGGCCAAAGTCTTCCATGCAACATTTTATACCTACAGTTACTCCCAAAATTGAGCGTACAGCATTGAAAAAATGCTTATTTGCTAATTTTGTTCCTTCAAATAAACTGACAAACATTTCAAAGAAAAACCTTATGTTTACCGTGATACCAGCTACATATTAACAAAACAAAATCACTTATTTAGTTACTCAAACACTTTATATGAATTAAATTTAAAAAATATGTTAGATTTCAGTGACACAAAATTGAGCGTACAATTCCGATAAGTTCCCGTTATTCGATTCAATCGGTGTTAATTATGGCAGTTCGTATGAAAACAATTTCATGTGTATTTCTGTACTTCTGTTCGATAAATGTTTTCGTTTGTGTTGTCAGTTTTGAGCTAGGTTTTGAGTGAATTTAAGCAATATGGAAGACAAAAGGAAGCAAACTGATTTATCTTCCAGGAAACTTATCGTCCGTTTGTACAGCAAAGGTAAAATCCATGCGAGAAGTCGGTGATATGGTTGGACACACTTTTCCACAGTGTAGACGGTCATAAACAATTGGCGATACGGAGATAGACTGCCGAATAATCCTGGAAGAGGTCGAAAACGCATTCGTTCCATCGACGATAAACATCTGATTACCCGTAGAGTGAACAAAAATCCAAAGATATCCGTTCCGGAACTGGCATCGGATGTGTCAGAGATGATTAACAGACCGCTATCCACATAAACCGTCCGCAGAGTACTCCAAAAGAACAATCTAAACGGCCGAATTGCTCGTAATAATCTGTTTATTTCGCCTGTAAATAAAAGAAAGCGACTAAAATTTGCGAAAAAGTAAATTTCTGAAGCTGTAGCGTTTCGGGAAAGCGTTCTGTTTACGGGCGGAACCAAAATAAACCTGTTTGGATCCGATGGAAACTAGAATAGAAAACAAATCGTGTGGAGGAATTAAAATACAGAGTTTAAATCCTGGAACTTGAAACCGACAGAAAAACACGGAGAAGGAAACGTTTTGCTTTGGGGCTCAATGGCAGCAAGCGGAACAGTAAACATTGAGTTTATTGATACGACTATGGACAAGATGCTGTATTTGAACATTCTGAAGAAGCATGTTAAGTCAACTGTCGGAAAGTTCAAGCTACCGTTGAATTTCTTCTTCCAATACGATAATAAACCGAAACACAGTGCATGTATTGTAAAAGAATAGCTGCTTTACAATGTGCCAAAGCAGCTAAATAAATGCACCACCGCAATCAGCAGATCTCAACCCGATCGAAAATCTGTGGTCTGAACTCAAGGTAAGGGTCAAAAATGCTCATCCCACCAACAATAATTATCTGAAGTTGAAGATAATAGAGGCATAGAACAAAATTCCATTATCGACTACAAAAAAGTTAGTTCATTCGATGCCTAACTGACTCAAAGCTGTAATCGACGCCCAGAGTGTACACACCAAATACCAAACCTAGTGTGCGAACGATTCATTGTTGACCGTAGATCACTTTTCTCTAAGCTCTACCTGGTGTATGTTCAAGTGTACGCTCAATTTTGTGTTTCTGAAATCGTTGTTGTTTTATTATTTTATTAATAATAAAGACAGGAAAACAGTGAATTGAATCTATTTTTCTATTATCATGAAATTCGAAAGATGTAATCTTAAATGGAGCTAGAAAATATTAGAGCAAGCTACTGTAAGTCAGAGATAATACTGTTCGAAGGTGTAAAACCTGTGTGTACGCTCAATTTTGAGAGTAACTGTATGTCCCACTCCAGGAGAAGGCGTAGCAATGGAGTGCGTAATTAAAATTCTCATAGCTACACCACTTCCAACGATTCTGTACCTAAATTAAACGGTTGTCCCCGTTTCTTCAATCGTGAAATTCAACAGCTTGTGTCAATCATGTTATTCATAAGTGGATAATCTGATTGCCATATTTTTTTTATTGAAGATAATTTCCAGGATGCTTTTCAATACTGGCTTTGCAAGCACTAGAATAGAATAGAATAGTCGTCCATGCAACATTTTGTCATTTTTCGATTATACCCATTAGATGAAATAATTTCGAAAAAGAAAGTTTGGTTTAAAAAAAATGTGTTGACGCAAGTTTCGTCTGGATCAAAGAGACACAAACTGAGCGCAGTGTATTTTACGGCAGCTTCAATGCAATATAATAACTTTCAAAAAATTTTCACTGTATTTTAATTTGAGATAACATACATCTTACACACACCTTATCTAGATTCCCGGAATAACGAGGCAATGTAACTTAGCAGTAAGTTTTCTCACTATCTTTTTAGATAATTGTATTGTCAGTTTTACCTAAATATATATTGCTGTGTGCATTAAAAACGCAAATATCGAATGCTGGAACACCAAATGCGGTAATATTTTCTAACGGGTGTTTTTAGATCCTGGTTTGGTGATGATATTAGTAATGGTTACTAAGTTGCCTTCGGTAACATTGTGTTACCGCGTTTGGGGCAACGTTTGCATTTTGAACACACACAGCGATACAATTAACACCGCCCTAACAGATAGTTTAGATAAATGATGGTAAAATTAAGTATGCAAAGTAGCCTTATTTGACAACGTCGACATGTCGAGAAAATTTCTTGGAAATCTGAGAGGGCGCTGCCAACATTTGCTAGCGTCGGTGCTAGTGCGTCAAATGCCAACAAGTAATACAAGATTTTGGCATGCAATTGAGGACTATTCGTTGCACCCATTGTAAGTTATTCAGACACGAATGCCACACCCAAACGCGATAAAGTGTCTTTAATAAACAATAATAATAATAATAATAATAATAATAATAATAATAATAATAATAATAATAATAATAATTGTAAGTTTTTGAGGAGAAAATAAGTCATTAGGCACATAACAATGAAAGTTTGTAAAATTATTAATAAATGACGGGTCGGATAGGTTTGATCAGCAAAATGTTGGTGATTCCTAGCAATAAAAGTTTGGTGTGTACAGAAATCGACGTCTGAAAATGTTATCAAACATGAACGACACCATTTCACCGTTTATGCCCGTTGTTACTTTAGGTGTTTCATATTGTTTAGTTAGAAGTTTTTTATTCTGGTGGCAATATATAATCGTTGTATATATAAGAATAAAGACTACAAGATACAAGACAAGATACCAGGAGTTTCTAGAGGACTTGTTCACGTTGTTCACGTAATGTTTCATGTAAGTGAGATTATCCATTGTATTCATGGAAATATTTTGATTGCTGAATGTTCCACATTTCAGCTCAATATTGTGATATTACATATATATAATATCTACCGGTCTCCAGTTAGCCTAGTGGTTAAGGCCATGGATCGTCAATCCGGAGGCGGCGGGTTCGATTCCCGTTCCGGTCGGGAAAATTTTCACGACTCCCTGGGCATAGTGTATCATTGGACTTGCCTCACAATATACAAATTCATGCAATGGCAGGCAAAGAAATTAATAACTCTGAAAGCGCTCAAAGAACACTAAGTTGAAGCAAGGCAGGCCAAGTCCCAGTAGGGACGTAGAGGCATACAGAAGAATAAGAAGAAGAAGAAGAAGAATATCTACCGTTGAAACAATAAGAAAATTATTTTTTTTACTGGTCAAGAATATTTTCGAAAAATTCAAGGTAGTTTTTCTTGACCAGCCAATGTATTGTAATGATGGATGAATATAAAGTTTACATAAATATTAAATATTATTTCGATTCACGATTTACAGAGATAGCGAATAGGCAATAAAAGTTAATTGTACAAAAACTATTGAGATTGAACATAACGGGTGAGTCGATAATTATTGTGCCATTTTCGAACTAACGTAACTTTTTTCCTGCTTCACCGAAATCAACCAAATTTTGCACAGTTTTTCCTTATGGTCTATTGTTTACATCTGTTTAATTGTGCAGTTGTCAGTGAGATTGTGGTCGCCATGGAAAAACAACAGATAATAATTCGTAAAAAATGTTGTACAATCGCATGCATAAATCTAAAATTATGGTATCGCGCCTTGGAAAAAATAAAGGTTATACATTATCGGAGCATGTTAATGTTCGTCAATAGGTTTCAGGAACGGTTGTCAGTGAAATATAAGCCTGGAGCTGAGTGAGAATTAGGCACGATGCGCATAAACAAACCAGAGAGCGCTAATTACTTGTTTCAAGGAGAATCCGGACATGTCTTCATGGAGGGCGTCAATCGAAAATGACGTGAATTTTACTAAAACGCATCCTCAATTTGAATCGATACCAAAAAGTTGTAATACATATGTATACTAAACTACTGTAAAAAGTTTGTTTCATTTCGATAACTGTAGACTATTTGTGAATCAATTGAAGGTAGGGTGGCACAATATATAACGACTCACCCTTTATTAATCACTCACAAAGCTACCCTTGAAATTTATTGGCACAATAGAAATTGTAATTGATCTAATAATTGCTGCTTCCTACAGAAAAAACTTAAACGCAACCGAAAACAAAAATAATAATTAACCATTAATGCTAACTCCCGCTATTTCCATGCATGCAACGTGAACATACTGTTCAACAAATGGCAAAAATAAGCTACTGAAAGTAAATATATAAACATGTATATGAATGCTGCGTAGGCTTTCGTATGTCTACATTACATCATTGCAATAACAGTTATGTTTATAAGTGATAAACGAACTTTAACTTACAAAGCTTCCAATGTCTTCTTCCGATGAACATTTTTGCTGAATTTGTTCCAGGTCAATGATGGGCACTGATCGCTATCCAATTTGAATTGCTTGCGAACTACACTTGGAGAGATCTGACGATCAGAAAGCAATTTTTTTCTTCCTTGACAATAAATCGCTCACCATATGCAGTGATCACAATTAACCTGAAGACCTTTCACCGAATGCAAAGGACGATAATTTTATGATTGTCTGTTCAAAAATAATATTAGAAATACAAATACCACGACATGAAAACGGATCCGAATAAGTTTCAGCAAACTAATCTGAATGACACTAATTTAGAAGACGTTTTTTGTTAAAGATACCTACAATTGCAGTGAATTTTGAATAGACACGACACCTGAAATTCGGTCATTCGAGTATAACCAGACAAACCCAAACGGGAAACAACCAACTACCCGTAATACTCGAGCTTATCAACGGAACAACCGTACCGTCCGACCGATTTGTGTAAACTAGCCGGTAGCGGTCAGCATTCAGGTTTGGAGCTTCGAGGGTACTTTAATGATCATACGCAAAAACTCAACTTCCACAAGCTCGCAATACTGAACATGCTTTGAAAATCACTAACACGACCATGATGTTCGAAGGGGAATGAGTGGTCATGACCGTACATTGGCTTAACTGGTAAGGTTTCGAAGACTGTTGATGCACGTAATTGTTCGTGCGATGGCTATGAATTAAAATTCTACGATGTTATCGAGTGCTTTGAATGGTATTGAAAAAAAAAACTTATCATCACTAGAAGAGAAACTGTTCAATCTCACAAACTTATGAAATAAGTCATTGAAATTGTGGTAAGACTAGATTTTTGTTTAATAATTCATGTTTCATGTTTTTGCAAGGTACTGTGTCATTAGGCCGAAGTACGTTAGGTCGAACGTTTCATTAGACCGAATGGGTCATAATAATAATAATATAATAATCCATTTATTTATCATTTGATAATTTACAATAAAACATAAATTCATCTTATTATCTAAACACATACAAACAAATTCATCTTCTTCGAACATTAATAAATCTTATTGTCTAAATCGTTCTTTAATCCACCTCACACAATTTCTCTTGAATTCAGGAACACTTCTCATAGTTCTTATTTCAATTGGCAATTCATTAAATATTCTTATTCCACTAAAATAAATTGATTTTTGCGTACTTGTCATAGTAAATGGCACAACACGTAAATCATCACTTCGTCTAGTTGAATAATTATGTATGTTTCGTCCACGCAAAATAATATTTGTCAAGTATTCCGGCAAGAGGTTATTAGTCAATTTAAAGATTATTGTCAATACATTAAAAACTACATTAGTCTGAATGAGTTCAAAGCCAAGGACGGGCAGCCTAGTTGAATGATTTGATTATGTTAAAACCCTTAAAAGATGTGGACAACTTTTTTGCATAGTTTTACCTATAGCTTTTGACCCAGTAGGTGGATTTTCAAAACCAATATGTTTTTATCAAGGGGATTAGTTGTACTATCATATGCATACATGGAAGTTATGTTATGCTAGAACATTTTGGAGATATAGCTGCAAATGTAGTGTACACCACTTGTTCTTCAATCTATTCCACGTTTTATTTCTATGTACTTGTGATATATTTCAATGGGAATTGCTCAATATTCTTTGTTTGGGTTGGGGCTATTAGATAGAAATGTCATAGGTCCTTTTACAGAAGTAACATAGATCTCCAGGTTATCCAAAACGTCCAGAAGTTTTGAACTTTGTCTACTGAATACAAATAGTTGTGTTTACTTTTTAAATCACTCGAAGCTGATGAATTACATTAAAATATACATTTTGAAACACGAAATGATAGTAGTCATGACCTGGTGATGTTCTAGGCAACTTAAAATAGCTCTGGAGTTCTGATTGTAACGCCTTTACCTGTAATAGTATATCAAACTAATGTATGAATGTCAGAACTGATTTCATTAGATCCATACATGTAAATCAGAGTATGAAAGACTAACTGCACATCAATGGCGATACCCAGTATTTATCTCATTTGATTCTAACATATAATACAAGTCGAGGGAGACAAATCATTTTTTGATGTTACATATATGGTTAAGGCCTCCAAATCTACACTCGTCACAAGGCATCGGCTATACGTCAAACTAACTATATTGCGTTTTGGTAGTAATAGAAGATCAGTTGATTCACGTGATGATTGAATATACATCTTAGAAGCTTTCCGGATCATCCAAACTATTCCGAAAATGAGACATATGGTCTGCATGAACTCCTGGAGAAATATTTAAAGGATTCCCGAGGAATACTCTGGGAACTCCCGGAGATATTCCCGTGGAATTCCTGGAGGAATTATCGAGGAACTCCTGCAGGATTTTTCGAAAGGTTCTCGAAGTAAATCCCGAGGAACTTCTTGAGGAATTCCAAAACAGCTTCTGAAGGCGTTTCCAAGAAACAGCCGGGAAACTTGTGAAGGATTTCACGAGAAGTCCCAGAAGCATTTCTTAGGAACTCGTAGAGGTATTATCGGAGAACATCACGATGAATTTCTGAGGAACTCCTGGAGGATGTTATGGGTAATTTCCGGTTTGGGTAATACTATAAAAATCATTTTTATGTCAGTGGATGCACAAATAACACAACGAGATACTACAAAATATTATGAGGTATAACAGAAATAATCGTGGAAGAATTACATCGATAAAGTAAAGAGATACAAGAGTAGAGCTAGAAGTTCTTAATTCCAAAATTGCTTGGATGGCCTAGATCACCAAGTGAATGTGGCTTAGTTAGAAAGGTACTCTGAGGCTCTAGGAAAGAGTACCGTTATTTTCGCTAGCATTAGCTACAATAAAATTATCCTAAGATTTCCTGATATTGACATCCTTACTTAAAATATATTGGGTGCATTTGTATGCCTGTGGACTCCCAAATAGCAACACATAGACAGACTCGTAATATTATGAGGTGCGACAGACACAATTGTGAAAGAATTATGCCGATAGAGTAGAGTGAAATAAGAGTAGAGCCTTGTAGACCTTGAAGGCCCTAATTCGGGAATAGTTTGGAGAGCCTGGAATATCTCATGAATGTACCAAAAGTATTATAGTTATACACTAAGGTTCCATCAGCAGTATATACTACATTCCACGAATATTTTTCACATTTAAAGCATGATACATTGATACAGTATGTAGATATTGTAACCCAAACTTCAAAGTGTATTTGAGGCCATTTTTTGCACGGAATGACCAACTTCCACAATATCGAGTTACTCGTTGCATTGCGAGGTCTAATGGACATCAACATTACCTAATTTCTTGAACAGAGTGAACACAAATGATGGTAGATGTTGTAGATCTTAAGAAAATGAATGCCAGAGTAGTTTGGATGACCTAGTTCACCCGACTCATTACCATAAACTTTCTAGGAGTGCTTTGAGGCTAGTACCGTAGACCATGTTCTGTGATCATTCATAGTGTATAAAATTTGGTTTAGAAAGTTGGATTTATGACAGAAATTTCAGAGTACTTCGGAGGCCTTAGAAAAGCTCTGAGATCAAAACTTCAACAGTATGTGATGGGTAAATACATTGCATGTCAAGGATCAATGAAAACTATTGATGATTAGAAAAACGATGAAATTTGAGCAAAAACATGTACAATTTACAAAAAAAGCTTTTCGGCTACCAGCAAAAGGAAGGGGAGGTACCATGCATTTATTTGCACAAATATTCCCCTTGACCATAAAAATGACTCCAGGGTAAAACAAAGAAGATATTGTATTATTACCAAAAAAAAAGATCGTCCCGGTTGTTTACGGGTTAACCATAAAAATACGTTAATTGTTTTATTTCTGCAACAAGTTGAGATTGTTCTTTTTCTACACAACGAATAACATAAAGATGTTAGTTCTTTCTTTGAAAGGGAGTAAAGCTGTGGGTCCCGATATAAACCAGCCTAGGGTAAATGATCCCGTGAACGAAGAAAAAATGAACCACAGCGATTCATGTTATTCTATGCGCGTTGCAACAACTTTTATTTTGGGTTTCGTTCGGAGGATCATTTGAATGAATGTCTGCAGATTCAAAGCTAAATATTACTTGCAGTACATATATGAAAATAAGTATAAAATGTGATATGTGTGCTCTATTTTTAAAAGTCATAACCAATTTTAACTGATATTAACTTCAGCATGGTTTGGATGATCTGGGACATCTCTAACATACAAGAAATAAAGGGTGATACGGTCAAAATTTGGTCACACAATTTGTTTCATAACTTGAGACTGCGTACACCAAAACAGCTGATTTTTGGACCAGTAATGGTACCAAACCATAAAATTTTCATCAAAATCGGTTTAGTTTTTGCGGAGATATTGTGAATCCTGAAAACTGCAATTTTAAAATTTTGTACAAAGAGGATTAAAAAATAAGAACACATTTTTACTTTTTTATTTATAGAGCCAGAAATACTGAACCAATTTCAATAAAAAAATTTCTGTATGTAAAGTATACATATCAAAATGTTGTGTAAAAATTTCATTCAATTTGATCCAGCCGTTACAAAGTTATATTTGTTTAGGTGGTCAAATTTTGTCAAATTTTGTCAAGTCAAGTCAAATATTGGTCACACAATTTTTTTCATAACTTTAGACTGCGTACACCAAAACAGCTGATTTTTAAATCAGTAAAGGTACATTATATGTTGCTTGTACCATAAAATTTTCATCTTAAGCGGTCTAGTATTTGCGGAGATATTGTTGAACCCTGAGATCTGCAATTTTAAAATTTTGTGCACAAATAAGAACCCATTTTTACTGTTTTATTTATAGAGCCAGAGATACTTAACCGATTTCAATGAAAATTTTTCTGTATGTAAAGTATGCATATCAACATATTGTGTAAAAATTTCATTCAATTTGATCCAGCCGTTACAAAGTTATATTTGCTGAAGTGGCACCCGGTCAGTTATTTTTCATGTTCAAACTGCTACAACTTTGAAAGTATTCATACAAAATGGCTCAAAATTTTACAAAGAACATATTTTCATAATAGTATTACACTGTAAAATTTTGATAAAATCGGAGCAGTATTGGTAGTTCTATAATCAAAATTGTGCTTTACTGACCTTAAATTTCCGAAAATTTACTATGGAGCGCCTTTGTACAAAATTTTAAAAAGGTAGGTCGATGGTTTTATCTGTATATCAACCAATACTAAATCGATTTTGATGAAAATTTTATGGTATAAGCTACATATCATGTAGCATTACTGGTCCAAAAATCAGCTGTTTTGGTGTACGCAGTCTAAAGTTATGAAAAAAATTGTGTGACCAAATTTTGACCGTATCTCCCTTTATGATTGAATTGATCTAATAAGACTACTGCAATACTCTACACTAAGTTTGAAATGTAGCCGATGCAATCTCGTGCCCAAGTTTGAGGGGTTAAACCCCTCACATTTCCGAAATTGTATGAACTAGGTGCCACTCCGCCTTTACGAAAACTACGAAAACCCCTCCCTTGCCGTATTTTTAGTGCATGAGCCTGAGCCGAGTATTTGCTACGGGTTGTAGATATGAAGACCTTAACCATATACTATTACAAATGACCTCAGATATCCCTGACGCACTAGAAATTTGTCTCCCATAACTAGCATTATACATGTAATGCATAATGGCATGCATAAACCATATGTCTCATTTTTTGAATAGTTTGAATGATCCGGAAAGCTTCTAAGATGTGTGTTACGAGCGTTGATTCGGAGACTTTAACCATATAATATAAAAAAGTGATGCTTCAGATATCGCTGATGTGCTGGAAATTTGTCTCCCACGACTTGTATTATATGTTTGAATCCGTATGTTTTAGCTTCAGAATGGTTTGGATGATCTAGAAAAGCTTCAAGTTATATGCTATATGGTCGAACTTATCATTTATGTCTACTGAAACACACTACACCAAGTTTTGATCGTGCAGGATGCTTTGTTACGAGTGTAGATCTGAAGGCCTTAACCACATAATACTGAATGGTGACCTCAGATATCTCTGATGCTCTGGAAACTTCTCTCCCATGGCTTGCACTCTGTGTATGAATCACATGGGCAAACTGTGATGTTAATGCACTTCTGTTAATATACCATTTCAAATTCAAACCATATTTCTCAACTTCAGAATAGTTCGGATGACCCAGGATGCCTCTATGATGTGTATACAAGTATCATATGATTCAACTGATCTTCCATGACTTCCAAAACACACTATACCAAGTTTGAAATGCACCCAATGTGTTATTACGGGTGTAGATATAAAGGCCTTAACTTCAGAATGATTTGGATGGCCTAAGGTATCGCCATTGATGTGCAGTTAGTCTTTCATACTCTGATTTACATGTATGGATCTAATGAAATCAGTTCTGACATTCATACATTAGTTTGATATACTATTACAGGTAAAGGCGTTACAATCAGAACTCCAGAGCTATTTTAAGTTGCCTAGAACATCACCAGGTCATGACTACCATCATTTCTTGTTTCAAAATGTATATTTGAAAGTTATGCATCAAGTTCAAGTGATTTTAAAAGTAAACACAAATATTTGTATTCAGTAGACAAAGTTCAAAACTTCTGGACGTTTTGGATAACCTGGAGATCTATGTTACATCTGAATAAGGACCTATGCCATTAATATCTAATAGCCCCAACCCAAACAAAGAATATTGAGCAATTCCCATTGAAATATATCACATGTACATAGAAATAAAACGTGGAATAGATTGAAGAACAAGTGGCGTACACTACATTTGCAGCTATATCTCCAAAATGTTCTAGCATAACATAACTTCCATATATGCATATGATAGTACAACTAATCCCCTTGATAAAAACATATTTGTTTTGAAAATCCACCCACTGGGTCAAAAGCTATAGGTAAAACTATGCAAAAAAGTTGTCCACATCGTTTAAGGGTTAAACAGCCTATTTTCATTAGCGCATTTGCCTACAAGTACACGCGGAAAATCCTTGAGGAAAGGAACAGCTGCGTTTTTTGCTCCCCTTTTACTCCATTCTCATGGGAGATCCCAAGCAACACACATGTTATATTAAAGTTACGACAGCGCAAGTTTTGGTTGTATAGAAGTTTATTTTACGTTATTTCAACACTATGTTAGAATTACGTAAAATAAACTTCTATACAACCAAAACTTGCGCTGTCGTAACTCTATTATAACAAGTGTGTTGCTTGGGATGACATTATGGTGTTGCCTCAAGTGTGGCTGTTCCTTTCCATGACTATTTGCCGCGGGGAATTTCGTGCAAATGCGCGTTTGGAACATTAAAAAGGCTTTTTTTAACTGTATTAACGAGATTTTTAGCCCTAGTTCATCGAGGCTTAAAAAGTCTGCACGGTGTAACATATTCATAGATCGTTGAAAATAGCTGCAGGTGTAATTGGAGGTAAATAGCAATCATAAGAACATATTAAAGATCCTTTTAAATGCTTATTTTGCCCCATATGTCCCAACAACTGCTTCACATGTGAATATTCATTTTTTCCTAATCTTTATAAAAAAAATGGAATGGTGTTTGTATGTCACGAATAGGCTCGGGAACGGGTCAACAGATCGACATGATTCTTTCACTGTTGCATTCCGCCAGGCCTCCGACGTGTTCGTACGAAAAAATAATGAAGAAAATCGACCGGGAACGCACCGAAAACGAGAAAATTTGAAATTCCATTTTGTGGGGAATTTTCCAACAGAGCTTCATGTCAAAAAACACAGTAAGCAGGCAGAACGACGTTTGCCGGGACAGCTAGTTATGAAAAGATTTTTTATGTTACTGATTTGAAGTTGATTTGTTTGGCATAAATAAAAAGCGCTAGATCTATTATCAACAGAATCATCTTCGGGACTTGTACGATTCGCCCCATTTTGCCCTATTTTCATGAAAATAATGAGAATTAAAACGTATTCATGAAAAACAAATACTGAGCTATGGAGCTATGGAACTTTGAAATTAGTTTTAGGCGCAATTGGAAGCTAAGACCAAGCCCACTCATGGGCTCCATCAAGCGTTTTAATGTTAAGTAGAGCCCCGAACAAAGAAGCGAACCGCACCGGTCGCTGCTAAGTAGGGCTCGAAAGCGAAAAGTTTACGTACGGTTCGTAGCAGGGCTTAGAATATAGAGACACGCAAAGTACGGTCTCTATCTACAGGCTCGTGCGCTCTCTCGCGTTTAGCTCTCTGGGTAGCGTAAAGAGGAGACGAAAGAACATGAGTATGGATTTGTTGCCAGGTATATAGTTTCTAGAGAATGATTTTCTTGTTTTGTATAGGTGGGAATTTATTTTAGTTTGCATCAAATATTTAAAATATTTATTTTAACATGCTTTGAAATTTTTCAACCAAATAATATCATAGATCGTTACACGAATAACACAACAAATTGTCTGACATACAATTATGATAGAGTGACAATACAAACGCAGAAAAATAAAAGGTTTAAATTGACAAGCTTTGCTTAAGTATGTTATGAATAAAGTTTTCCCTTCTTCTCCAATTTTAGGATCATGCATATCGAAAATGTATTGATTTTCTCTTAAAAATAGTTACGATTGTTCATAATCGCACCTTTAGTTTTTGATTCGGCCAATCGTTATGAAACTAATATTTGAAGAAATGTATAGTGATTCAGTGAGTTTTGCTATTTTAACACGTACATGTTTGGTTTTGCACATTTAGAAAAATTTCCAAATAAATAACTCGCGAAGTTCGTTCCGACAAGTTCCAAAATTATCGTCATCCGTCGCAGATTCCGGTGAGAAGATATGCTTATTTTCTTACCCGAAAAGATACCATTTGACGGTAATAAGTGACCACATAGTTTTCTTTCTTCACTTTCCGGGCTGAGATCCCCCGCTTTGAAAGAGCTGTGCCTCGCGTTTCGTTTTGTCGTGTACAGGTATTTCGAAAAAGGCAAAGGAGTTTTGGTTTGATTTCTGTTTTTGAAAATGGTGGTCGTCAGTGGGTGGTGTATTAAATATAAATTTAAAAATATATATTAAATAAACGAGACATTAGGCCAGTGTTGCGAAACTCATGCTCACGAGTAGAAAATACTCACTCACCTTACTCATTTGTGAGTAATGCTCACGCTGTGAGTTACTCACGTATGAGTATACTCATTCGTGAGTAATGACGTCATACTCACTTGCGAGAGTATGACGTCATTACTCACGCGTGAGTTACTCATTTTACTCACGGTGAGTTTAGTGAGTAATTTATTTTTGTTGGTTTGAAATGATGTTTTCGTTTGTTCTGTACTGCAATAGTGATTATTTATAAACTAGGCACAGTTTTCGAGGAAAGGTGGGTCTGCTCAAGAGCCTTGGCACCATAAGCTAAAAATTCTCATTGTTTACCTGTGCATGCAAAGGAATAACATCAATAAGAAATCTCTATATTTCGCCTCGCTTTATTAAGGGTATAATTATTTTCGCATACGTCGGGTCACTTTACGGTCTTCAAGATGTTTGGCATATATTTACCTCGATATTTATTTACCTACCTTCAAATAAAAAATGGTAGTGTCATTCAATTACAGCATCTCCTAGCTCCAAACATTCAAAATTTTTCTTCTTTGCATACATTTGGTCATTTTTTCCCATATGGCTAGTTCCTATTACTGTGCAAAAAGATAAGTTGTAAGTCCCAACTCTTCGCCTATTCCGGTCACTGTTACCGATACCGGAAGGAAGCACAACGGAACGTCAGACCATACTGGTAATGAACAAAACCGATTATCCAACTCCAAACAGCAAAAACATCCAACCAGCCTCTTGGTGGCGGTTCAGTCTGTTTATACCGCAGTCCTGCAAAGAGTGAAACCGAATCTGACTATCGAACTGTCAAATCGGCTACCTATCGAGCACACCACACGCTTCCGTAAAATTACCCTTTTTTAATTGCTATCTCTGTCAACCCCCTGAAGAAAGCGTTAGTTCTTGAAGCCGCCGTCTTTGGTGGGGCGCCACGGGTTCGTTTACGAAATTTCAGTCTGCCTTTCAATCTGCTACGTGTGGAAACGAACTTCGTCGTACGAAGATAAATTCGTACATTTGAGAAACGATCGTTTCCACATTTGCTCAATGCGTTTAGTTTTCTTTGTTAAATTTACAAGACGCACAACCATGAAAATACACTTCGTCAACGCTGAATTCAATTATATGTTAATGTCACGCCTGCTCTAACAGAACAAATCACTGTTTTCAGCTTAAGGACAAACGTCTTGAAATCCCGCTTCAATAGTGCATCAGAACTTCAAACGCACAAATCTCATGAAGCAAGCTTCAAACAACAGTGCATTTCATTATTCTCGTCTTGCTCACTATAAGCTTAAAATAAGAAGATCAGGTGCGCTGGTTTTGTTTACGAAGAGATTTGTACGCTCGAAATCGTGAGTAGGTGCCAAAGTCGGCCATTGTGGCGGCCATTCTGGGATCCTAACAAGTCTGTCCTTAATGCAACCGACCATTCAAATCAGCACCACGTCCTGCACCAATTTTTTAGCATCATGCCAGTTGTATGTGGATGACAGCCGTTTCAGAGGGTTGATCTCTGTCACTCTACAAGAGGTTTAAGTTCAAACAAAAGCCCTCAGGCAGAGCTGTTGGGCTCAAAGGGGACCTCTTCAGGATCACCCTTTACGGAGCGTTTAGAACTACAGGGGGTGGCCAAAATGTTTGGGATAGGCAACTTTTTTTCACCCACAAAAAAATTCAACATGCTGTAACTTTTCATAGAGTGCATCAAAAAATCTGAAATTTTGACTGGTTGTCAACCTATTATACGTGCATCATTGGTACAAAATTGGGCTCGATTGAATAATTTTTCGCGAAGTTAGAACCGTTCGGGTAAAACACTATTTTTTAGACAACTCATTTTTGAGCTGGCATATCTCGGAAACCAGTGAACCCGAGTGAACCAGAGATTTTTTGATGCTTTCTACGAAAAGTTATGGCATGTTGAATTTTTTTGTGAGAGAAAAAAAGTTGCCTATCCCAAACATTTTGGCCATCCCCTGTACATAAGTGACCCGATTTTGTCAGCCCCTTTCCGGAACACATTTTTTGCTCCCCTCAAAAATTTAAACATACTTTTTATCCCTCTATGTTCTGACTTTCAGCAGTAGGTGTACGTATGGTGATCTTAAATGAATTGGTCAATATTTGACTGTTAATGAGAGCAAAAAGTTCGTCGCAAAATGAGGCTGCCAAAATCGGGTCCGTACTGTAGTAGTAAGTTACAATAAAAAATAATAATAATAGAATTATTAACAAGCTACCTTGTCTACACACTCAAAACAGATTTGCGGGCTCGGCAAAAACGCGCACAGCCGTCTGCTCAGTAAAACTATCAGCTGATATCCCAGCAAACAGTGACATTTGTTAGCTGACTCTCAGCAAAACGATTACCGAAGCTCAGCAATGAACTGTCAAAATTGCTGAGATCTCAGCAAAATTGTTGTTTGCTGATTACTCGGCTGTGCAAATTTCGGCAAAAGAATGGAAAAATGCTGATATCCCGGCAATCTGAATTAAGTGTGTACTGATTCAATCAAGGATTCAATACATTCGCCTCAATAAACATACCATTTGAATGTTTGATAGGATTCCAAGCCTTTTGATAAATTTTAGAATACCGTATGAATATGAGTAAAGCATACTCGTGAGTGAGTATGTGTACGTCAATACTCACGAGTGAGTGTGAGTTGTACAGCGCTTACTCAAATGTGAGTAATACTCACGGTGAGTTTAAGGTGTACTGCTCATACTCATGAGTGAGTTTCACTAGTTGTGTGAGTACTCGCTCATTTCGCAACACTGACATTAGGAAGAAAGTGTGCAAAATGGGTAACTTCACCCTTGTAGAAACAATAGGGCAAAGCAGTAAAAAATCTGCGAAGACCCCATCATACAGAATAGGAGGTTCGACATCAGATCTATAAAAAACAACCCAACAATTGGGGAGATCTTTCCAAAATTACACATTTATTCATAGCTCTATTATACACATTTTCATATATTTGAAACATATTCATTTACATGTAATCTGGATCGTTTGGTACAATATGTCCAAGCATCCTTCCTCCCCTGTAAATTCGAGAAGTACATTGCCGAAAGAAAATATTCTGTACTCCAAGTATTTCGAAGAATCATCTTTGCGCGTAAATACAACGCAGTAGACCTGGCCGCTTTGATACATGTGTCATATCTCTGATATGCTTGCAAGCATCAATATTGACAAGAAAAGTAACACGATTGCTTTCCAGGGTGATTCCGCGTACTGGCTGCGATGTATGAGATTACATAAGAGTAGTTACAATTTTTCAAAGATGCTTTGACTGTACCTAACTCTATTCAGATATCATAGAAACACTACAGTTATTTTTTTTTGTAAAAACAAACTTTAATCAAACCGATAAAAATCTAAAAAAATGTAGTCGAGCTGCCAAGTTTCATCAATTAAAATAGGCGGTGTGCAGGACTGCCATATTGTAGATTCCTCGTTATAGAAAAAGCAAGGTGTTGGATGTTAAAATACAACAATTGCTGTATGAAGTGTCAAAAAGGAGAGTGGGCTAAAGTACATTACGTACTTTGACAAATACGCAGTCTACTTCAAGCGCATCTTCTTCCAACAAAATATTCATATATGTACCAGCATCCAAAAGATCGCAATCTATATTAAGATTTCCGATTGATGCTTTGTAACTAAAAGGTTGTGACTGAGTATAGAATTAGCTGATGTTAAAATACACGTTAATGGAACAAGGTTGCGGAAACTTATCGCAGACTGTTAGAAGACAGCTTCTACTATGACCAGGATTCAAGAATCTTGACCTACGCAAAGTTGTAAAGGAGACAACTACGTTATAAATGTGTTGGAAATGCAAGGAATGTAATTATTCAATAAACCTAATTTAAAAAGATGCTCAAAATCTCAAATTCAGATAAATTTCTTGTGAGAAACGCAACATGGATATCAAAAGAATGGATATTATTTTCAATAAAAATTCAACCTACAAGTGATACAGTAAGCAACAAACATATAATTTAAAAAAAGATTGCTTGAATTCCGGGATTAAATACAATCATACATGATTGAGAAAATGATATCTTTAAACGCATAAAAACTGGAACAAATCTCCAAGGGAATTATTTATTTGAGTTCAATTATTACTAACAGTTTTCAGTCTTACCCAAAACCCCTTCTTTCAAAATATGAATACAGATTATTATACTGAATAAGATTTACAATAACACCATAGAAATACACAAAATATTGCGATGATTTACAAAAATGCAAAAAACCGATGGTACGGATGGAATAGAGACCACCGGTGCGCAAAGGCGACCGATCATTATTTCATTCACATGGAAACGAACGACCGTTGCGAAAATGTGTGGATAAAGAAATTAAAAATCGTTAACGACGTGCTGTTGCATGTGTAGTATGAAGCCCACGAGTGGGCTTGGTCTATCAGTTATATCTTATCATGCGCATATATTAAAGATATTTTCCCTATTTTACCCAACATGCCCCTAAAACTGCTAGATAATAACATATTTTGTATGGTTTTGTGATGTCGCTGGATGCAAAATGAAGTCCTGGATCATTTCTGATATATAAAAATGCGGTTTATTGATTAAAACTAGAAGCATTCTTGGTATGGAATGAATCCATTTCACCTCAATTTACCCTGATTTTTAGTCATGTAATGCAGCGTTTCCCAAACTCGGTTTTCGCGGTGGATCAACTTGTCGCAGGCTCGCTTTTTCTACTCGTTTTAGCGAGCCTGCAAGAGCGAGCCCGCGCCGCGAAAACAGAGTTTGGAAAGCTCGGATGTAATGAATAATTTAATTTCCCTTAGGGGCCCTCCATATACCACGTGGACAGAAAATTCATGGTTTTTGACCCCCTCCTCCCTCCTCGTGGACAAGCGTGGACTTTTCATTGACCCCTACCCCCCTCCCCCAATGTCCCTCAATGTCCTACGTGGACATCCGAGAAAATTTTTTTTTCATATGTCTAAAATAAATGGAAAAAGTAATTTTCAATATAATTGAAAACTTTATAAAATACAAATATTCTATAGCTTTACATAGAATACAAACAAGTGGCACAAAATAGGTACTTACAAGTTTTCAACATTATTTTTAATTCAGTTTAATGTTTGTGAGAGTGTGGGTTCGATTCCCGCTCCAGTTGGCGAAAATTTGTTGTCAAACGGAAAATTCTTACCTGTGTGTCTCGTGTGATGTCCATCGCCTAATGTTAGTGTTTGTTCAAGGTTCAGTCTGTACAGCCTTTGGTTGAAGAGGGTGTTTTTTAGAATGTTTGTGCAATCTATGATTGTATGGTTTTTTTTTGAGATAAGGTAATTTTAAATCTTAGATTTTTGTTAAGATAAGGTCATTGTTGCGGATTGCGTCCGATAGGCCCTTTGGATCGGGTCTACACTGAGGCGACGCGTTAGACTGTCGACGCGCTGTGGTGATTGTCATCGTTGATACGTCGCAGTGGGAAAAAACCGACCCAAAAAGGCACCTAATTATTGCGGCTGATTGCGATCTTTGAAGCCCATCTTTTCCGAATGGAAAAATGTCAAGGAATCGATTGGTGATAGTTTCATTCACCGGAATTGAGTATAAGTGTCCATTTTGCCCCTTTTTTCCCTAAAAAACACTGTTTTTCTGAATTAAATAATGGTTTCAACTGATTGCGGCTAACCAACCAACTTTTTATTGATGTAGAATTGACAGGTGCATTCTATGGGGCATACCTCGATCTGTATCTTTGACTGGAAGTGCCCATTTTGCCTCATTTTCCCCTAAAAATGCTGTTTTTCTGGATTAAAAAATAGTTTCAACTGATTGCGGCTAACCAACCATTTTTTTTCTTGATGTAGAATTGACATGAGCATTCTATGAGACACACCTTGATTTGTGTCATTGACTGAAAGTGCCCATTTTTCCTCATTTTCTCCTAAAATACAGTTATTCTGAATTAAAAAATAGATTCAACTGATTGCGGCCAACCAACCAATTTTTACCTGATGTAGAATTAACCGGCACATACTATGGGGTGCACCTCGATATATGTCATTGACTGGAAGTGCCCATTTTGCCTCATTTTCCCCTAAAAATGTTGTTTTTTTCTGAATTTAAAATTAGTATCAACTGATTGCGGCTTACCTACCTTGATGTAGAATTGACAGGTACATTTCTTACCTTACCTTTCTTGATGTAGAATTGACAGGTACATTTCTTGAGGCACACCTCTATCCGTGTCCTTGACTGGAAGTGCTCATTTTGCACCATTTTCCCCTAAAAAACTGTTTTTCTGGATTAAAAAATAGTTTTAACTGATTGCGGCTAACCAACCATTTTCAATCTGATTTAGAATTAACCGGCGCATACTTTGGGATGCACCTCGATCTGTGTCTTTGACTGGAAGTACCCATTTTGCCCCATTTTCCCCTAAAAATACTATTTTTCTGAATTAAAGACATGTTTCAACTGATTGCGGCTAACCAATCGATTTTTGCTTGATGTAGAATTAACCGGCGCATATTTTGGGGCACACCTCGTTCTGTGTCTTTGGGTGGTGGTGCGTATTTTGCTTCATTTTTCCCTAAACTACGGGTTTTCTGGATTTAAAAATAGTTTCAATTGATTACAACTAACCAATATTTTTTTCCTAAAATTGAATCGACCTATGCATATTATGGAATACACCTCGCGCTATGCGTTAGTCTGAAATTGCCCGTTTCACCTCATTTTCCCCTAATTAGTTCCAACCAATTGCGGTTAACCAAGCAGGTGTATCGCGAGGTGTATCCCATAGTATGCATAGGTCGATTCTACATGAGGAAAAAAATATTGATTAGCTGCAATCAATTGAAACTATTTTAAAATCCAGAAAATCCGTAGTTTAGGGGAAAATGGAGCAACATGGGCACCACCACCCAAAGACACAGAACGAGGTGCACCTTAAAGTATGTGCCGGTTAATTCTACATCAAGAAAAATTGGTTGATTAGCCGCAATCAGTTAAAACTATTTTTAATCCAGGAAAACCGTATTTATAGGGGAAAATGGGTCAAAATGGGAACTTCCAGTCAATGACACGGATCGAGGTGTGCCTCATGAAATGTTCCTGCCAATTCTACATCAAAAAAAATATGGTAGGTATGCAGCAATCAGTTGATACTGATTTTTAATTCAGAAAAAACAGTATTTTTAGGGGAAAATGAGGCAAAATGGGCACTTCCAGTCAACGAAATATATCGAGGTGCACCGCAAAGTATGTGCCGATTAATTCTACATCAGGTTAAAATTGGTTGGTTGGCCGCAATCAGTTGAAACCATTTATTTCATTCAGAAAAATAGTATCTTAGGGGAAAATGCGGCAAAATGGGCATTTTAATTCAATGACACAAATCAAGGTGTGTCCCATAGAATGCACCTGTAAATTCTACATCAAGAAAAAAAATGGTTGGTTAGCCGCAATCAGTTCAAACTATTTTTTAATCCAGAAAAACAGTATCTTAGGGGAAAATGAGGCAAAATGGGCACTTCCAGTCAAAGATACAGATCGAGGTATGCTCCATAGAATGCACCTGTCAATTTTACATCAATAAAAAATTGGTTGGTTAGCCGCAATCAGTTGAAACCATTATTTAATTCAGAAAAACAGTGTTTTTTAGGGGAAAATGGGGCAAAATGGACCTTTACACTCGATTCCGGTGAATGGAACTATCACCAATCGATTCCTTGGCATTTTTCCATTCGGAAAAGAAGGGCTTCAAAGATCGCAATCAGCCGCAATAATTAGGTGCCTTTTTGGGTTGGTTTTTTCCCACTGTGCGTCGTTGGAAAATGTCTCGAGGGTGACATCAGCAAAATAGAAGATAGATAAACAACCTTGTGCAAGCGGAGAGCTAATGATTAAGCTAAAATAATTAAAGTTGAATTATCTTGTTATACCTTTTATAAATATTTGGTTAATGCACCAATGAATTTATTTCTCTTAACGTTGATGATAAAAAGCTTAAAATCAATATTAAAACTAGAAGCGATCTAACCCCTAAATTATAACCTAATTAGTACGGCTTACGTAACCTCAGACACGGCAGCAGGAATTCCTATTGGATTTTCATACAGTGAGGAAACTAATTTGTAAGTAGCTAAAAGTGCCAATGAATTCGCTTTGTTTAATAAACAATCTTTTCCAGTCGAGTTTTGCGGAAAATCCCGAACTGCGAAACAGTTTTTATTACACTCGAAAATTAATCCAAGAAGATTCCGCGCAGTTATGAGCAGTACAGGTAAGCATCCTACCGGTTGCTGTAAGGCGTGTAACCGCCCGAACAACGCCGAAGTTATGATCGCTTGTGACATCTGTGGATGCCGTTTTCACCACACTTGTGCGGGAGTGCAATCGTCGACGTTGCTCAAACCTTGGAGTTGTGGCTATTGCTCTAGCCGAGGCGAGGGCATCAGCAGTTCAGCGATATCCGTCAGCTCTTCTAGTTCTAGTGCCCGATTACGTTTGATGCAACTGGAAGAGTCGAAAGCACTCGACGACCGCCTTCTACTCCAGCAGGCTGAGCGAGACCGAGCTTTTCTAGCTGAAAAACACCAACTAAACTCGGAAATCCAGGCAGAAAGACAGCTTAGGGGAAGTACTTCAAGCTTTAGGAGCAGGCACAGCAACAGGAGTCGTCTTAGCTACAAGATTGAGATTCGAACGTGGATCAACCAGTCAACAGACACTCCAGGGAAGGCTGAGGGCCAACAAGCCGGTGCGTCAACATCAACCCCGCTTGCATCCACAGAAAACGCAGCGTTAGCGGTACCGGTCCAACGAGTTGTCCCGCCAGGTCAGTCGACCATTCTCCCGGATCATTGGACAACAGTTCAAGAGATTGTCAGTCACCGTTCACTATCCAAGGCAAACATCGCCAAAGCCCTGGCCATTCATCCTCCGAACGCCCAAGGTCAAGTAAACATTGTGGCTGTAGTTTCGGTAGCTGGCTGCAATCCGTTAGGAACAGCAACATTGACCAATGCTGTTACCACCCCTCCGTTCGCGCAGTTGATCTCAGCCCCGAATCACGACGTCTTCCAGCAAGATCCGCATAACCCAACTTCGCCATATCCGATCACACGACAGCATCCACCGACGCATCAGTCAGGTCTAAAGGAACCAGCGTTGTCAGATGCGATACCATTGGTGGGACTGTTACGGGTATAAATATTTGTTACAATTATAAGACAGAATAATTGTTAAATGTGTCATAAATTTTATATTCGTGCGTTCTTTGTGTTAAATGTTTCATTTTAAGTTGTAAATATTCCCCGAGTTTAATACACATTTATAGGATTCTGACAAAATATGAAATGCAATCCAATATTGATTGCCAACTTTCAGGCTATTTCGGGCAGCGGTCAAGTACTAGAGATGTAAGCCTTCCCTGCCACGGACTTTAAGTTGTTGAGCTCAAGTATCGAACCCTGAAACAGGATGCCCGATTAGGATTAGTTTTCCTAGACAAAACCAAGCTATGAACACAGCAACAAATGCTGTGAACTAAAAGGCATACTGCCAACTAAAATACAATTCCAGGATGACTGATGGACCCAAACCAATAAATGAAACCTCGTCATCCTGTGATCGAAGATGTTATCCATCTGGATAATAGGGCACATTTGTGTTATATGTTGTGCTGTGTCCACTTGTGATGTGTCTTGTTTGTGCATTTATAAGGTTCTCTGTGTATCGTGAAGTGTAATCCTTTAAAATAATTAATTTCTTTTATTTTTGTAACAGGACGTCAGGTTCCTGCACAAGCCTATGCTGAAGGAGAAGTTCATGCTGAAGCAGTAGGTTCGCAGCAACAGAAGGTGCCCCAGCAAGTCCAACAGCCTAATCAACCTTTCGGTTCCAATACCGGTTACCATTTTCCGCCAGCAATGAACCTGAATACTTCGGCGCATCCAGCTGCACCGTTCTCTTTACAGGGGCCACGGAATGCTAATGTGAGTTTCGTGAGTAATCGTCAGCGGTCAGCCAGCACCCCGCAATGCCACCAGCCAACGTGTCATATCCCACAAGTTTCTACCAACCGCCATGCAATACTGGACGACCCACAGGTCCAATACAGACTTGGGGACCACCAAACGCGGCACATCAGCGGTCGAATACGGTGGAGGAAGCAACAACAAGGTTTCACTCATCGCGAGTTCAGCGGGAGCCTGGATATAACACTCAGCAGTCCTTTGCAGGCCATGCTCCGAGCTTCTACCCTGCGCACAACATTTAGCCGCCCGTCAGTTGTATCCCGTGACCTACCCAGATTTTCTGGTGATCCGCTTGAGTGGCCCATGTTTATCAGTGCGTTTGAGTCCACAACAGCCATGTGTGGGATTCAGCCAGACGAAAACCTGGCCAGGCTTCAGAAATGCTCGGTAGGAGGCGCCAGGGAGAAAGTTCTCAGCATTCTAACAAAGCCGGCTGCGCTTCCCGAGATTATTGAAACACTGCGGGAAGAATGCGGACGGCCAGAACAGCTGGTTCATTGCCTGCTAGTAAAGATTCGGCACGCTCCCCCTCCGAACGTGAACAAATTCGATACGTTAATTAACTTCGACAGGAGATGAGAAACTTGGTAACCTACATCGAAGCTGCAAATTTGCAGGATCATATGTCGAATCCGATGCTCTTGTTGGAACTTGTAGAGAAGCTACCCCCAAGTCTACGGATAGATTGGGGGCTCCATACGCAGAAGATCCCCCCGTTAAAAGCCTTTAGCGATTACGTCACTTCAATAAAAGCTGCTGCGTGCAAAGTTTCATTACCAACGGAAATCAGCCAGGAGGAAAGCCGTCGAGGAAAAAAGGAGAAAGGTGGTTTCGTCAATGCTCACTCCGTCGATGCGAAGCGTGCAACCGAGTGCAGTACGAGAAATACGACTAACGTATCGGCTTCTAAGAAGGAGTTTATGCCTAAGTCCGAAACCTTCAAACCCAAGTCATGCCCCGAGCGCAACCGAAATGATCACAAACTTCGAGAATGTGAAAAGTTCATCGGTTTCAATGTGGATCAGCGAAAGCGTATTGTCGGTGAAATGAAGCTGTGCCAGCGTTGCTTAGGAAGCCACGGCAAGTGGCCATGCAGAATGAAGCAACCATGCGAGGTCGACGGCTGTGCAGAACCGCATCACAAGCTTCTGCATTCCTCGAAACCGAAACTCAACAGCAGCGTCCAACCAGCAGGTTCTTCTGGTGTTATTTCCGCCCACTGTTCACGGCAAGGCGGCGTACTATTCAAGGTACTTAACGTCATTCTCTCCAGTAACGGGAAATCTGTCTGGACCTTCGCATTCCTGGACGACGGATCCAACCTCACGCTGATGGAAGACGAAATTGCCGAAGAACTTGGATTGAAGGGTAACGTAAGTTCACTATGCATCCAATGGACAGGAAGCGTAACTAGAAAAGAGCCGACCTCACGACAATTTGAGCTGCGCATTTCAGACGTCCATGGTGGACCTGAGTATACCATGTCGGAAGTCCAAACAGTACCCCACTTGGATCTGCCTCAGCAAAGCCTTGACTATGAGAAACTTTCCAAGTAATTTCCACACTTGAGGGGGCTTATATCATTTTTGTCCTTTCTACACCATAACCATGAATACCAAGTACTTCGGAGCTAATTTAATCGATTCAAGATCTTTAGGCAGTTAACAAAAGATACAATATTCCAGAATATGTAAGCTATTTTTAAAACATTCCATACAAGAGTCTAGGAGGTGTCTGGCATTTCTGGTGGTTTAGCCCATGGTTCATGATGCTATTTTGGAAACCAATCCTCTAGATGCCAAATCCATAATATATTCTAGAACTTTTGGTCAATAGCACGAAAAAAATATGTTAAATACAAATAATACAGCAATAATTTCAATAAGTGTAAGAAGGGTTCTGTTCACCATAGGTGGATTAAATCGTTTTTTTTTTAATTTTTGTTTGTCTATTTCGGGTACATCTCGATATGAGAACATTAATTTAATTTTGGTTGTACTGGTAACATCGAATCACAATGCTACATTGTTAAATGAAAAACATTGAGCTGGCGTCTCTATCGAAGGTATGTTATCGAAAATCAGCAATAATGAATAATCGAATTCTCACGTTAAATTAATTATTCCCTTTCAAACAACCTTAAAGTAATTCAATGCTCTACTCTTCTACCGGTTTCGCCAACGCTTTCAATGAATACACTTCAACTTCACCAAACATTCCTCATGACTATTAGTTAATGCAAAATCGATTTCGTCTATATTTACCCTCATCATTGTCAAACTGTAGAAAACCAAGCACCTAATTCATCAAGATTTGCTCTATCAAGTTATTAATGAACAATAACGACAATAAAGTAAATCCAATTGGGGTTTTAAATTTTGAAAAACTTAATGGTTCCTTTATTTTATACGTAAAAGCACCTCTCCCTAAGCCACCATGACTCTCTTTAGCCCTCCAGAAATTCACCTTGGCACCCAAAATCAATCTCAAAGAATCGCCCAGTACAAAATCCGACGAGGGTGATGCAACAAATTGCCTCCACACAATCAGCCAACCGACCCACATACAGGTTCCCGGGCACCGAAATCCATGGAAACCCGAACCTTCTCCTTCTGACATGCAGACTCAGAACATCTAGTCATCCCAACACCACTAAAGAAGCCAACACTCAAACGACTCCACTGTAGCTACTGTTTTCCTCCTTCCACAGACTATCGTGCCAATGTTCGATCCATGTTCTTTTACACGCGAACACCGATTACTCGATACACCAGCCACAAAACGCATTCGCATACCATGCTACTGACAGTTACATACTTTCCGATACCTAATACAGCACTCATACCACATAACTCTATGCAGAATCCATCTATAATCGTCTATAAGTTCGGCACTTTAGTCCCATTTACTCATTCCATCCCCTTCCAATAAGCCTTTTTGTATCATCAATGAATCCAGTTCACAACTAATTTCACTTTATTTAGTTTCACTTCACCAACAACTGTCACCAGTGAATCCGGTACTCGACCCATTTCACTGCATCCATCACGACTGTTTCAAATGTCTTCCGGTAATAAATCCATCTCATCCTACATAAATTCATCTGCAATTATTGATGAAACCAGTACTCATTTCACCATCACTTATTTTTGTCACCTCCTGGGCGCTTCAACCACTTGTGAATCCAGTACTCGACTCATTTCACTTTATTTATTTCCATCACATCCAATTTTTTCCGCAACGAAGTTCACCAGTGAATCCGGTACTCGACCCATTTCACTGTATTCATCACTGTATTCATTCACTTCAATTGCATTCATGTCATCAATCCATCTCAACAACAAACCCATCCAAAATTTTCAATGAATCTAGAACTTAACTCGTTTCGTATCACGAAACATCACTAAATAGTGAATCAGGCACTGCATCTTGCTTTGCTTCATAGATTACCGTGCAAATGTTCAATTGTCTAAAATATTTGTTCACCCGTCAAACACCAAGGAAAGCAGCATGTAAACAAACTCTGATCATTCCATGCACCTCCCAAAAAGTGTAACCGACGCCCAACATTTCCAGCAGTGAAACGAACCAATGTATGCTGAAACTGATAGGAACACATTGTGGTGTGACAAAAAACTTCTGCAGGGGGTCGAATACGGTGCAAAGAAAACAATACTCAACCCACTTCACTTCATTCAACCTTTCCCCAAGAATCACCAGTGAATCCGGTACTCGACCCATTTCACTGTATTCATAACAACTGTCTACAATGCATTTAGGTAATGATTCCAGTTATCGACCCATCGCAATCCTCAATAAGCCCATCTTCAACTATCAATGAATCCTCGATGAATGGTCGACTCATTTCACCATTTACACCTGTCACATCCGTAACGCCCTACCATCAGAATGCAATAGAAATATTCGGTGTCAGGCCATTCCACAATGGTCGGAAAAAGATAAAGTTCGGCCAAAACTCTTTTTATGTGTTTAATCGAAGTTAGAGGTTGCCTAGATATGTTATATAGTATTTTTAGTGTTTAAAAAGGGGTATTCAAAAATTACGTAATTTGAATAATTTCAAAAAACGGTGAAAATCAGTAAACCCCATATGTTTTGCGTTTTTTGTTAGAAAATCAATTCAAATTTAAATAAATGATTATCTTTCGATCAAATCCAATCAAGTTTGTTCATAACGTGTGAAAAATGTGGAAATATAAATTTTATTTCGATCAATAATGGAAAAATACCGTAAAATATATGAAAAAAACAAAACTTTTTTAAAAAGCTCTAATTTGAAAAACTGCAAATTTCTGCAAAATATTTAAACGTTTTTAGGCAGCTCTAAGCATGATGTTTATGATATACTACTCGAAATTGCGGCGACACGTGACGACACGAACCGTTTTTTAACTTAAAAATTACCAAAATTTCTAAGGTACAATATATGAAAATTTGAATAGTTTTGTGACATATTAATTTTGCACCATACATGCATTCAAACAGTCCAATAACAAGCTTTCATATGCTGGATAACTTAAAACATATATTCCATTCTCAAAATATTATTATTTTACTTTTTTCGAATAATTCATTTTTCAATTTTATGACTTAGGCCACTTTGGCAGTGAAAATGTCATTGAAATACAAAAGCTGGTATGCTTTTAATTAAGAATCATAAAAGTACAATACATTAACTTTGTTATAAGGTGAAATAAAGTTTAAAAATATCAATTTCGATTTTTGAGAGTTTTGGCCGCCCCTTTGTATGGAGCCCGACCAATGTGCATTCGGCCGAAGGTCATTAGGCCGAAGGTCATTAGGCCGAAGGTCATTAGGCCGAATGGTCATTAAGCCGAATGGTCATTAGGCCGAATGGTCATTAGGCCGAATGGTCATTAGGCCGAATGGTCATCAGGCCGAATGATCATTGGGTCTTCTTCTTGCCGTTACGTCCCCACTGAGACAAAGCCTGCTTCTCAGCTTAGTGTTCTATGAACACTTCCACAGTTATTAACTGAGAGCTTCCTCGGCAAATGACCATTTTGCATGTGTATATCGTGTGACAGGCACGAAGATACTTTATTGATGCTGAATCTACTGATATTTTACCCATGAATTTTTCCTTCTTTTAAACATAGGCTGTTCTTTCTAGTATCATTGCTAAAATAGTTTTTGGCGCAGAAACTGCTGATATTCAATTCATAAATTTTTCCTTCTTTAAAACATAGGCTATTCTTTCTAGTTTCATTGTTAAAGTAGTTTTCGGCAAAAAATTTTTGGAAAAAGTAAAAACAACAGATCTCTTTACAGGCTCATAACGGCTGATTTTCAATTCGTCCTGATGACCATTCGGCCTTATGACCATTCGGCCTAGTGACCATTCGGCCTAATGACCATTCGGCCTAATGACCTTCGGCCTAATGGCCTTCGGCCTAATGACCCAGCATCGAAATATTCAAATATGATCAATGGTCGGTTTCCATATATTATTTCTTCGAATAAATTCTCTGAACCGCACATTTTTCGGCCATGTCGCGGGATTCAAGGCCTGCATTTTGAATGACAAAGGTAAAACAACTTTGAACGAGATAAACTCCAACGAGTTTAATGTTTTTCGTTTTGACACTAATTTTGTCACGTCGACTCGATCGGGAGACGAAAGACTGAGCGCACGAGATACCATCTATTGTATGTCACTTTCAGATGTAACATCGACAATAGTACATCTGAAAGTGACATACAATGGATGGCTAAAGCAAAGCTAAAGCAAATCACTCCATCTCGAGATAGAGGAACGCCATTAAGTCTATTTTGTGAGCTTACGAAAGCAGTACTCTGAAGATAAGCTGATGATTAGAGAAGCTGTCCAAATGCATGGGTGTATTGCTATATATGATATTTGGCGCTAATCGTATTAACACACTCGTTTGACACTTCTCGACATATTTTCGAAAGAAAGCGTGCTTTTATGAAGATACGGTAAACATGGCACCACTCTAACGTCAAATGGGGACTGGATAACAAGTTGAATTTTTAGTAAAGTTATGTGCACTCGATAACTTGCTTGACCCAATCTCCCCCATTCCTCATATTTAGACATAGGGTCAAAAATATTGAATTTTTAAATAAAAAGAGCAATGACATCCCGCTTTTTTCATTTCATCAACCAGGTAATACCTAGAGCTAATCACTTATTAGAAAATATATGGTTAGGTACTTGTGTTTAACATTACGAAGGAGAAATTTTTTCAGAGTGATTTACTCGAGGATTTACTAGTAGTTTCATCGTATAAGTTTAGCCACAAATTTAACAAAAAACGATTATTGCTTAATATCTTATTGTGCATTATGACGTGTAAAAACATCTCCTCTTACATATAAAGTTTTCAATATAAATTAGCGATAGTTGATGAGCTATTTCAAATTTTATGTTTCTCCGTTTTGACCCAATCTCACCCCCCAGACCCATTGTCACCCCCATCGACGGTATTGCATTTTTCATTGAAAATTTTCTTTGCCTCGCTGAGTTATGTGACGTTTTCTCCCAGCGAAAGCTTACGCGATACAGCAAATCGCTATATTCCACACTAACACAAAAAAAAATCTGTCAACAATAACAAAATACACATGCATTTTCAGCGAAATGCTCTATTTGCATGACAACAATCCACTCCCACAGCTAACGGATGACCGCCGTCAAATATCAGGATTGCCAACTGTCCGGCGACTGCTGTCAAATCTCTTTGTCGCCGAATCTGGCGCTGGGTCTTCGGTGCGGACACCCAAAGGTGGGAATAAAATTTTGGGGTTTGCGCGCAATATGCTATGTCACTCTAAGGTATGCACACAGCAAAATCTAGCCACCGCATTTTGGATAGAAATTTCTCTATTTTCAACGAATCGTGGCAATCTCTGACGCAAATGAAAACTTATTGTGTAAGGAATCGAAAAATATTTACTTCGGGATATATTTTGACATTGTGTTTAAAATAGTGTCAAGGGAACAAGAAGTCCTCGAAAAGTTTTTGCACAAACGTGCTGAAAATCTGACAATGTACATTAAAGCGACCGTCCCGCAGATCTAAGTAGCTTTTAAGTATTCGGTTCTATACATCATTACAACCTGGAAAAGTTGCAGATCAACTTAAGAGCAAGAAAAAATCGAAGTTTGGCAAGAAATACATAGTTTGGTCAACAATATGAATTTGTGGTTTGAAAAACCGAACTTTTAGAAATACATGTACAGCAAATCATCCTTTTCACTACGGGAAATGTCGGGAAAAATGGCTGGCACCCCTTATTCAAAAGCTTAGATATTGTGTATTGAATTGAATTGATTTTTGTCCCCTGTTTTTGGCGGAGAATGCTTGCGTTTGTATGCAGAAAACTATGTAGAAATTGTACTGCATTTTTCCAAAAAACGTAAAATCTCATACACTTCAAAACTCAACCCAATTGAAAAATATTGAGTAACCGTGAATTGGAACCTTCAAAAAATGTCAAGAACGACAGCTTTCATCGAAAAATAAGATTGATATTGACACAAAGGTGGTAAAAATTTCTTGGCATGCGGTCGAAGGTACTGTGCAAAACTTTACGGAAGGACTCAAGCTCAAAACTCGAGATGACGGATATAACAAGTCAAATCAGCAATGCACAATGGTCCGAGGACCAACATTAAGTGGAAAAAATTAATAACTCAAAAACCATCCAAGATAGTCTTCATGTCTTCTAGACATTTGCTCGTGAGTCCAAGCCGCGTTATATGCAAAAGTGTCCTAAACGCCAAATCTTAAAATACTTCATATTTCAGCACCTAACTTTTTTATTTCAAAAGATATCGAAATAAAATGTTCTGCAAAGTTGAAGAAGGTAAAAACTCCGACAACTTTCTCGAAGAGCAGTTTTTTCTATCTCTTCAATCTGAGGAGATATAACTTATTGAAGAAATAAAAAATCCGAAATCGTTTTTTTTGTCATATGTCAAAAACTATCATTTTTTCAAGCCTACTATGTTCAGAGCAATTGTACATATTGCCAAAATACACATTTCGTCAGAAGACATCAAAGCTGTACGATGTTTCTATCAAAAGATATAAGTATTTTTGTACTTTTTTAAGCCAATTTTTCTAGCGTAACATTTGAAAAAGGCGCAAGTGAATCTTTAATTTTCTCCCACCACCGGATCTAGTATGACAAAAACTGCATTTTAACAAATTTTGGAGAGGGTGTTTTTTTGTTTTGCGTTTTAAATGTGATTTGACTATGACCGTATTTTAGGCATCAAATTCACGAAAAATGACATCCATAATGTCCGAGTACAACATCTACTCGTGTTTCAAGATCACTTATCTTAAACATTCGAGTAGCGATGAACCCAATGTTGTCTTTTTTGTTTTGTTTTGTTCCTTTGTGTAAGTGAGCAAAAATATAAAACAAATTCCCTATAGTTTTTCGATTTCTTAATTCATCAGATATATGCATCTGGTGATCGTATGCAAATTTTAAATTGAATTGTGGACCGTCCAATTGCAATGGTTTTAACCGGTGTCAAGCCATGATACTAAAATTGAATAGAGGGTAGGCGCAATTTGTTCCCAGTTGACAGCCAGCTTATTCCCCTGACTTTGTCTGCGCATCTCTTCTAAACATAAATTAAACACAATCATTGTCATCATCAGCAGCAGTCAGAAGTATCCCCGCACACATTTGCCCAAAGTATCAACACTCGCTACTCTCACTCTTCCCTCATTTAGCACTAAAATCCACGTCGGTACCGTATGCGTAGCATCATGACAGAATACATATTTCCTCCGTTACAACAAATTGCACTGAAACCTACACATTCCTTGCTTCCCGACAATCCCATTTCCATTCTGCACGCGAAAACAATCTTTTACTTCATCCACAAAACACTGAAAAGTTTATCCTCGAAGCCAAATGTACTGTCGGATGTTGGTCTTCGGATACAATTGCAGAGACACGTCTTCACGCGATGTTGGTCTGAACAGAACTGACATTATTTATTTACATGTCATTCAACTACGGGTAGGTGACAGCATACACTCTAAGATTCTTTTATACAAGATATTCACAATACAGTGACGATTCGTTCGTTGAGAGCTCGTTAGATGGGCTGTCTCGATGGTTGAATGTTCACTGGTTGGGGCAAAACCCAACTAAAAAGCACTGTCAATGTCAAAATAGATGTTAAAACGAGTTTGACGTCTGACCGCCGTCGCATCACAGCTCCTGTATACAGAACGTTTACGCAAGTATGTGAGTGTTCCGTGACGTATTTGTCGTCACTTGCGTGTGTCTAGAGCATTTTGATCAGTTGTCAGTTGCCCAAACGAACGAACACGATTCGCTAATCGGGCGCAGTCGTGACCCAACCAGCGAATGCTGACTGTAGTAGTAGTGTGGACACTACAGTATCCACTTTAACAATCCAGGATTGAAACCAAGCCTACCTAATTTAAATAGTAATAAAGCAATATCAACTCTATCGAATGCCTTGCTGAAATCAGTGTACATTGTTTCAACATAATGCTCTCTATCCATGGCGTTAATTGAAAATGTTACAATTTGCATTAGATTAGTGGCCGTTGATCGTCCTTTAAAAAAACATGTTGATCACAAGTTATTAGACATTTGACTTGAGAGAATATCTTATCATTGATTATTGATTCAAATAATTTAGGGATACAGGATAAAATGGCTATTCCGCGATAGTTTTTAATATCAGATTTTTTACCTGATATAAAAATTGGGACTAAACAAGATTCTTTCCAAATATGCGGAAGATAGTTGGACCACAGAAAACAGACATCCAGGCTAGAACAAATTTCATTCGGAAGGTTGTGTAAGGATTTGAATCTTTACTCTAGTAAGGTTGCAAACCAATACACGATGACAACACTAACGCCACCAAACACCATATTGCCACAGTCAGTGGTGAATTGAAACATTTCAAGTAGTGAATTAAATTGGTATGGGAAATTAACCGATTGCAGCGCCACGCTATTGCCACTTGTTTTGCCGATTTCAAATGACCGCTAAATTCCTTACACAGTTTCCGAACTGGACTTGGATGTCTGTTCTCTGTGGTTGGACTTAAGAGATGCGTTAAATAGCCTTACCTTACCTTACCGATCAGGCTAAGGCCGGGGTGGCCTCTACTGTACATAGTAGCCGTCTCCATTCCACTCGGTCCATGGCTGTTTGTCTCCAGTTCCGCACTCTGCGTAGGGTCCGCAGATCGTCTTCCACTTGGTCGACCCACCTAGCTCGCTGCGCTCCACGTCTTCTTGTACCGGTCGGATGACTCTCGAGAACCATTTTAGTCGGGTTGCTATCCGACATCCTGATGACGTGACCCGCCCACCGTAGCCTCCTGATTTTCGCGGTATGGACGATAGTTGGTTCTCTCAGCAGCTGATGCAGCTCGTGGTTCATTCGCCTTCTCCATGTCCCGTCTTCCATCTGCACTCCGCCGTAGATGGTACGCAACACCTTCCGTTCGAAAACTCTAAGGGCGCGTTGGTCCTCTGCACGTAGGGTCCATGTTTCGTGCCCATAGAGGACGACCGGTCTAATCAGCATTTTGTAGATGGTTAACTTCGTGTTACGGTGAACTTTATTCGATCGTAGAGTTCTGCGGAGTCCAAAGTAAGAACGATTTCCTGCCATAATGCGCCTCTGAATTTCTCTGCTGGTGTCGTTATCGGCGGTCACCAGTGAGCCCAAGTACACGAATTCTTCAACCACCTCGATTTCATCACCGTCGATATAAAGACGAGGTGGCCGGCGCGATGATTCCTCCCTGGAGCCCTTTTGGCATCATGTACTTTGTCTTTGACGCATTAATGACTAATCCGATTCGTCCGGCTTCACTCTTTAGTCGGATGTACGTTTCCGCCATCGTCTCAAATTTACGAGCAATAATATCAATATCATCAGCGAAACCAGGCAACTGAACGGACTTCGTGAAAATCGTTCCACTCATGTTTATCCCCGCTCTCCTAATTACACCCTCTAACGCAATGTTGAACAGCAAACACGAAAGACCATCACCTATCCGTAACCCTCTGCGAGATTCGAAGGGACTCGAGAGTGTCCCTGATACTCGAACTACACGCATCACTCGATCCATAGTCGCCTTGATCAACCATGTCAGTTTATCCGGGAATCCGTATTCGTGCATAATCTGCCATAGCTGTTCTCGATCGATTGTATCATACGCCGATTTGAAATCGATGAACAAGTGATATGTGGGCACGTTGTATTTGCGGCATTTCTGCAACACCTGGCGGATGGCGAACATCTGGTCCGTTGTAGCGCGTTCACCCATAAATTTAGCCTGATATTGCCCCACGAACTCTCTTGCAATCGGTGATAGTCGGCGGCATAAAATTTGAGAGAGTATCTTGTAGGCAGCGCCCAGTAGTGTGATTGCGCGGTAGTTCCCGCAATCCAACTTGTCGCCCTTTTTTAAGATGGGACACACGATACCTTCAATCCATTCCGCCGGTAATACTTCCTCCTCCCAAATCTTGGTAATGACCCAGTGTACTGCTCTCACCAGTGGTTCTCCACCGTATTTTAGAAGCTCGCTTGGTAGTTGATCTTCTCCTGCGGCTTTGTTGTTTTTCAACCGGCCAACCTCCTCCTCAATCTCTTGGAGGTCAGGGGCCGGAAGTCTTTCGTCCTGTGCACATACTCCTAGATCTGTTACCACGCCACCTTCGGTACTTGCAACGTCGCCATTAAGGTCTGTTCCAATTGGGGAACTAAAATGAATTTTCACTTAAACTTGGCAGTTCGATAATTATTTTCTTAAGAGAACTGTCAAGTTTAAGTGTCGAACTGTCAAATTTTAAGTAAAAAAATAATTTTAATTCGCCAATTGGAACGGACCCTTAGAGTGTTTCATTCGTGTATTTCTTTAGGAATTTCAATGACTCCCATTACGAATACAAATTCATTTTGCATGTCAGGCATCCATATGAGTTCGTTGAGAATAACTGGAAAATTTCCTAAAGAATACTTGGAAAAAAGTAATCCCTGAAAAAAAAAATCATATATTTATTATATTCTCCCCTAGAAACATTTATGAAGAATTCTCTGCAAAATTCAATGGAAGGCTTTCAAAAGCTACCTTTGGAGAAATTTTGGATGAAATCAATGGTAGATTTTCCAACGGAAAAAACAGGACAAATATCTGAAGGAATTCTGAATTCAAGATTCTCTGGAGGAATTAATGAAGAAAATCCATGAAAGGTTTTCTAGAGGATTTCTAGCAGAAATTTATGGAGCAATCTTTAGTGAAAATAGAACAATTCTGGAAGAAATCTATGGAAGACTTTCTAAGCGATGTGAGAGATTTCTTCTTTCTAAAAATATGTTAAGAAAATTTTACATTACGTGGGTCGAATTTCTAAAGAAATACGTAAAAAATTTTCCAAAAAAAATCTTAAGCTTATCTAACTTACACATTCCTTGGAGAAATATCGGAAGGAATTCTTTGAATAATTACTGAGTAAAGTCCTAAATAACTTTCCTGGAGGAACTTTGAAAGACATCCTTCGAGAAATTTCGAGAGGAATCTCTAAAATAATTTTGTTTTAATTTCTGAAGAAGTTTCTGCGAGATTTTTTTAAGAATCCTATGGGACTTTTTCAAAGAAATCCTGTGAGGAATTTCTGGAAGAAGTTTTGAAAGATTTTCTGTAACAAACAATTCCGATGAAAACTCTGGAAATTCAATATGTTTTGAGGTTATGAACATATTTTTTTTTTTTTTTTTTTTTCAATCAATTAATATTTTATTTCAGGGTTTTTGTTTGACAATTACTTTCTTACATTCTAAGTGATACCGCGTTTGCTTTTCATACTTTAGTATTCTTTTTTTTTGTTGTGATTAGATGTTAGATCGAATTTTTTGTCGTTTGACAATGTATGTTTACAAAACTACTAGTTTTTGTTTTTGTTCTAATCCTAACTTACTCCTAACTACTAAACTATTTACAGGGTGGATCACATGTACAGAGATCTGATTGTTTGCCATTCTGAGGCTAAGGTTCTTGTTCGATGACGTATAGCATTTTTTTCGAGTCTGTTAACAATTGGGTCAAGACAAGCTAGCCGATGGACCTCAGATGTTCTTGTGTGTGGCGGAAGGTTGAGGATCATCTTCAGGAATTTATTTTGTATTACCTGGAGTTTCTTCAGGTGAGTCTGGGCACAGCCTATCCAAATTGGAGATCCGTACTCGAGCATTGGAAGCACGATCTGCTTGTAGACGGCTAACTTATTCGCGGTGGAGAGCTTTGACCGTCGGTTAATCAGAGGGTACAGCCTCTTAAGCATGATGATACTCTTGGTAACGCGATCGTCGACGTGCGGCCGGAAGAGGAGTTTGGAGTCCATTAACAGACCAAGGTAGCGTGCGACATTGACCCATTCGACTTCGTTGTCCAGGACTTGGATTTTGGATTGGGGCTTCAGACGGTCCGTGTATCGGTGAGGGAACACTATGACTTGTGTTTTCGCTGCATTAACTTTAATCTTCCACGTGTGGAGGTAGGTGACATACGCGTTTAGTCCATTTTGCAGTTTGCTTACAAGTGTGCGGATTACTCTTCCAACGTAGGTAAGCGCTGAATCATCTGCGAAGAGTGACAAGGTACCTCCAGACGGTAGCGGTGGAATGTCGGAAGTATACAAATTGTATAGTATAGGTCCGAGAATACTGCCTTGCGGCACCCCGGCGGGGATTAGAAAGGGCTCCGACAGGACTCCGGAGACGCTGACCCGCGATGTCCTTCCGTGGAGGTAGTTGGTGATGACTTTCACTAAGTATGTTGGGCAGTTCTGCTGCATGAGCTTGTAGGTTAAGCCGTCGTGCCAGACGTTGTCGAAAGCCTTTTCTATGTCGAGCAACGCCATGGCAGTAGTTTTGGACACCGCTTTGGACCGTTTCACCAAATTGGTCACCCTCTGTAGTTGATGAACTGTTGAGTGGCCCCGTCTGAAGCCGAACTGAACATCAAGTAGTATATTGTTCTCCTCCACGTGTTCGAGTAGCCTGGAGTAGATGATTCTCTCAAACAGTTTGCTGATTGAGGACAGGAGGCTTATGGGTCTGTAGCTAGCTGGATTGGTTGGGTCTTTGCCTGGTTTCAGGATAGGTACCACTTTGGATAGTTTCCAAGTGGTTGGGAAATAACCAAACTCGAGGCAACGGTTGAAGACATTCGCCAAGAGAGAAAGAGATTTTGGACCAAGGTTCTTCAGGACGATGTTGAAAATTCCATCGAACCCTGGGGCCTTCATGTTGCGAGTGAATAGGATTTGCTTCTTTAGTTCGGCCGACGTGACTCGCCGGTCTTGTGGGAAGTCTACGGGGAGCGTAGAGAGATGATTGATGCTGGCCGCCACCGGCGCTTCCATCGGGCTAACCATGTCCCGACCCAGATTGTGTGAAGCCAGAAACTGCTTGGACATTGAATTGGCCTTTTCACTTGGTGTGACATGGAGTTTCCCTACTTCCCTAATCGGAGGCATTGGTTTTGGTTTCGTTTTCAAAATTTTTGTGAGTCGCCAGAAGGGCCTAGAATAGTTCGGCAAATTTTTAAGGTCCCTGTGAAACTGTTTGTTTTTCAGTTTCCCAACCCGAATGGAGATTATTCTGTTGAGCCTCTTATAGAGAATCTTTCTAGCTGGATTGAGGGTTCTTTGGAACTGCCTCCTGATACAGTTTCGTAGTGAGATAATGCGTTTGGTCTCGTCATCAAGTTTTGTGAACTTACATGTTACTAATGTTGTGGGGATGAACCGTGATACCGCCTCTCCGATGGTGTCGGTCAGGTGCTGAAGTGCAACGTCGATGTCCTCAGTTGTCTCCAGTACTTGGTTCTCGCTGATGCTGGCCTCGACGAATCGCTGAAGTTGGGGCCAGTTCGCTCTATGGTAGTTGCGCCTTCGATGCTGTTGGCGCCGGTTGGCTTCATGGTTGACCTCGAAGATAACTGGCAGATGGTCGGACGAGAGATCGGTGATGGCGACAGGCTTGGAGCAGCTATCGACGATGTTGGTGATGGCAATGTCCAACGTGGAACCGACTCCGGCCGGCGAGAAGAAGGTGGGTTCGTCAGGGTGCAGAACAACGTAGTGCCCGGCTTGGAGGTCGGAGGCAAGCACTACACCATTCTGGTTGTTTCTTGGGTTACCCCAGAGGGAGTGGCGAGCATTCAAGTCGCCGACGAGGATAAACTTACCCTGCCTCCGGGTCAGCTTCTGGAGCTCGTTCTTCAGACGGGTGGTTGTCCCGTCCGATTGCTTGCACTGAGTCGGGCAATATGCTGCGATAATTTCGATGGGACCTTCGGTTGTATTCAGCTCGATGCCGACCGCTTCGATAATGGTCAGTCTGTAGTCTGGGAGGGCCCGAAACTCGAGCTCCTTGCGTATGGCGATTGCAACACCGCCACCATGTTGGTTGCCGGAGCGATCCAGCCGGTAGATGGTGTGTTCGGGAAGGCTGAAGTTGATGGATGGCTTGAGATGTGTCTCCGTGAGGATTGCGACGTCGATTCGGTTGTTGTGGAGAAATTCGATGATTTCTAACTTTTTGGCCGCTATTGAGCGGGCGTTCCAATTAAGGATTTTGGCGGTGAATGTTGCTGTTCAGGAACATTTGCATCATCTGCATCATCATCTTTTGCATCTCCCCGACGAGAGTAGCAAGGTGTGCAATCATGCTGGAGATAGAATCCGGCGGGGGGGCCGGGGATGATTGGAACCACGGATTGTTAGGTTCCGGATTCGGATGATGCTGCTCATGGTTTGAGCCATGTGGATGCCACCTGAAGCCGGGCGGGGGAGCGCCGGCAGGGTTGTTCGCTGGTGAATGTGTACGTTGTCGTGGTGGAAGGGGAGCCGACGTTGGTGGCGGTAGTTCCGGGAACAGTTCGAGGTCGATATTCACTTCCTTCTTCTTCTTCCGCAGCTGTTGGTTGGGTTGGTTGTTGATCGTTGCTTGTGACCGGATCTTCCGGTACTCCTCTCGCTTGGGACACTGTTTATCCGTAGACATGTGTTCGCCACTACAGTTAGAACACTTGAGCTGACAGGCTCCTTCGAGTTCGCAATCCTCGGTCCAGTGCTCCAGGGAACAGTAGTTGCACTTGGGATTCATGTGGCAATTGCGTGTGCCGTGACCAAAGTTGAGGCACCTCATACACTGGGTGATGCTTCGGTTTGGTCCTTTGTACCTTTCCCACTTAACGATCACTTGGTTGATCGATCGAATTGATTGCAGGGCGCCGAGGGTAGTGCTGCCTTTTGCGAAGTGTACCAGGTACAAGATATCTCGGTACTTCACCGTTCGGTTCCGTCGGTTGACAGGGAAGACCGCCAGCGGCTGTTGATCGTAGCAGGTTATGAACATATAAAAAAACTCACTGATAGACCTTTCGGAGATTACAATTCAAATGGTGTCTGCTAGGTTTACAAGAGTTTAAGCCCAAAGAAATATTTACTGAGAAGAAAACAGTTGTTTGAACGGAAAGGATAGCTATCATTTGAATATATTCCATTCAAAATTATTTTCGTCTACACTGTAAAATATTTGAGTGAATGCGAAGAAAATCATCGGAAGTAACATTCCTCAGTGGAAATGTTTACAAATATTTAGAAAACAAAAAATCACTAGGATCAGATTTTGCTTTGATCATTAAAAACTACATTAGTTTCTCATAATAAAATAGTAAAAAATCCCACGTAACATCATGGTAAACACTCAAAATAATGTAGAGAATTCTGATTGTTTGAGCATACTGAAAAACGTACATCATTTATCTTAGTTACTAGTGTAAAGCGTACTAAATTTAATCCTCACTAAAATCCTAGATGCTTTTGCTTAGGTCTTAGGCCTTTTCGGCGCCCCTCTGAAGCCGGCGCCCTTGGCGAGGGCCAACCTGGCCAACCGCATGCTACGGCTCTGTCCGGTAGCTACGAATAGCGCCATATAAGAAAGACTTGAATTTGCCCGAACGCAACATCCGTTTTTTCGTTCTCCGACGAACTATCGATCCCGTACCAAATTCAAGAATCAATTCAATAGTTACTTATATTAAATTTTGTTTGTGTGTTAACGTCTACCCCATTAGGCAATGTCAAAATAAAAAAAAACTCATTTTTTTTTAATCTTGACTGTGACGCTACCACGAACACTTTTCGACATTTGCGCGAAGACAAATCACGAGACAAACAGGTGGGAGCACAGGATTCTTTCCTAAGCGAACCATATCCACACATCAGTGTGGACTAGGGCAGTTCAGATTTCAAACATGTTGGAAATTCAAAGCTCCCATATGTTCATTACAATCCTTGGTGCAAAACTAGAGTCCTGTCAAATTTTCAGCCATTTCGGTGGTGATTTAATGGTGGCCCAAGAGCAAAATAGGTTTGTATGGGAATTACTATGGAGAATTTTCAAAGAAGGTTCTCCACGCTGCAGAGCATTAATACATGGATGAAGTTATTTGCTCAAAGTCAAATTGAATTCTTCAGATCTCAATGATGAATGTTGCTGAATACCGGAACTTATTTCGACAATCGACAAAAAAGATATTAAACAAATTCTCACTCGCATGCTCATTAGCCTGGTACACGGTTTATATGGGAAAATACAAAAAATGGAAAAACTCAAGTTCCTGTATACTTTTTGAATTATACTTTGGTCCCATATCAACAGTGCAAAATTTCGGATCGATCGGAAAAGCTATATTTTAGCGCCCGCCATTCTAAGTTTTTCATACGATTTACTATGGGGAAAATTTACTCCTGCAAAGAAAAATCGCCAGGAGTCACCCCTAGATCCCTAAAAATCAGTCGACGAATTATTTCTGTAGAATACTTTACTAGGAATCAGACCTCCGAAGACAGCAAATCGATGCAACGTTCGTGGAAAAAGTTATTAGGCCTCACCCCATCGATAAAATAACAAGATTTTATTATTTATTGTTATTCCTTACATGTTAACACTTATGTGGCCGGCAGGGTACCCGGGTACCTTTTTCAATTTCAAATCTCGATTTTTTAATGGTTATTAAGACTAGGATGTTGGAACTCTGTTAGATCTTAGAACTCGTGAATATACATCTATTACTGGGGTTGACCAAATTTTAAAGTGAGGAGGGGCAGGGGGAGGGGCTCCTGCATTTTTTTATCACGTGGAAGGCCGGCAGGGTACCCGGGTACCCACGAAATTAAAATGATCATATCTCCGTCAATTTTCCATCGATTTTGGAAATTTTTAGCTCATTCAATTCAAAAACTCATCATCTATCGGGAAAATATTTGGTTAGACCGATCTAATCACCGTGGTTTTCGGAAAATCCATATTTTTGGGAGCATGTCTTTATACCATATTGAAACCCACATTGTTAAGGCTAGGATACCTTAAAGTGTTTATGGTCAACCATGGCCTCACGGGAAGCGTGTTCCGAAATCAGAGTTTCAAAGTCAACACGTTTTATGATTCCAGGCCGGCCAGATACAATATGGCAAAGCAATTTTACGATGCTTGGTACCGAAATTGCTACTAACCTACCGAAAATCCCGTATGTTGTATTGTATAAAAACACGGATCCGGAAATCCGGATTTTCCGGTACCTATGGTGATCGGACCGGTCCAACCAAATAAGGTCTCGATAGATAATGAGTTTCTGAGTTGAATGAGGCAAAAACTTTTAAAATCGGTGGAAAAATCGCTGAGATATGATCATTTCCATTTCGTGGGTACCCGGGTACCCTGCCGGCCTTCTACGGGTGTTTTTTTTTGCTGGCCACATTACGGTTAAACAGCGTTTGCATGCCATTCGGTTTTCAGTCAATAAGTTTTTCCACATGCCTCAAATCGCTTTGCTGTCTTCGGAGGGTTGGTTCCCCGTAAAATTTGCAACAGAAATCATTCATCGATTTATTTTTAGGGGCTATGGGGCAACCTGTGGCGAATTTTCTTTCAAAAAGTGATTTTCCCCATACTAAATCGTATGAAAACTTAAAATGGCTGGCGCTAAAATATAGTTCCTCCGATCGTTCTGAAATTTTGCACAGTTGATATAGGACCAAAATGGAGCTCAAAAAGTGTACAGGAGTAAAATGTTTTTTTGTGTCCCACGCTAATGCGCATCTTCTTACACGATGTCCTGCAAGATGTGTGTTACCGGCAACACTGTTAACCGCGAAACGACGGTGAAACCACCGTCCGCTCCCTCGCAACTGAGCGGCTGTCGCTGAGTAGACTGACAGATCGGACAGCAGCAGACAGAAAGGAGAAGAATTGATTCATTCAAAATATGTTGTATACAGTGCACAGTCAGCACATTTAGTAGTCATTATAAGTGAACCATTATAGTGGATTATTTCGATTATATGAAGTAAGTTTGTGAACTGTAGTTTCTGAATTCTGTACTAAGTTTATTCCTGCTAAATCTTGTGAAGAATCACACCCATTATCGACAGTAGTCAGCATCGCACAGACAGTGTAATTACCAGTCAGTTGAGGTACGTTTTCTATTAAATTAAGAATTAATTTGCACTATTCAGTCCGTGTGAAACTGTACATAACCTAAAATCAATTATGTAATTTGTACAGATTGTATAATCCTCATTTTCCTCGGTAACCGACCCATCAAAAGCGACAGAAGAATACTGAATTTGTAAGTCTGTTTTGTATACTGTTTACTGATTTCTGACTAAAACGAATCTAATAAATTACAGCTTGTAGCTGCTAAGTCTGCAACTAACAAGACGGTGTTTGTTCTGACGATCGGGAACATTCTACAAGAAATTCATCCGAAGTTGGATGTTTGTTGCCCATCGCCGGTCCCTGCTGAGGAGTAAAGCAACCGAACAGAGTCCGCCGACTGAACGACCCACGATTGAAGACGACCAACATCGCCGCCGCCGCCGCCGTCGGAGGTTTGATTGCAGTTAATCCAAGTCAGTACAGATTTCCTTTTTTGTTCCCATCTCGGATCCCGTCCTACAGTAGTGGCCCGTGCAATTTGACAGTGTACAGTAAGCTTGTTTGGTAGACAGTTTAGCTAGGGCAGTTAGAGTTAATTATGCCGAAAAAGAGCAATGTTACCAACACGGGGGGAATAGATAATCCGTGCAAAAAATGCAATCAAATTGTGGGCGATGATAATTGGGTCTGTTGCGATGTGTGTGAATCGTGGGTACATTTTCGGTGCGCGGGTGTCAATCAGTCAATCGCGGATAAAAGCTGGAAGTGCAGTGACTGTCTTGCCGATTGGGATGGCACCGATGTTACGTCGAAGTCGGGAGTGTCATTCAATGAATCTTCAGTGAGTAAAAGCAGTAGTCGTTCGTCTCAACGATTGCAACTGAGCTTGCAGCATCTGGAGGAACAACGTAGGCTGAGTAAGTTGCGGTCGGAAGAAGAGCTGCAAATGAAGAAAATGGAAGAAGAAGCCAAGGAAGAAGCCCGACTGAAAAAGCTGCAGATGGAGGAAGCAGCCAAATTGAAGCAGCTGGACGAAGAGCAGGAGTATTTGAAGCAGCGGTACAACCTACTGATGCAGATTGCCGACGAAAAGGATTCATCTAGCAGGCGCAGTGGAGTGAGCGGAAAAAGTAAACAGACTGGAGTAAGTGTGAAAAGTAAACGTGACCAGTTGGAGAAGTGGTTGAAGGGAGCTGTGGTGGACGATGTTGGACAGTCGAAGCCATCGTCGTCGGTAAATCAAGTTGCCCTGCCGGTTCACACAGTCGGTGAATCAAGTCAACCAGCCGCAGTGGTTCGCGAATTACGGTCACCAGCTTTGTTACCGGATGTTTCTGTTCCGTCAAACGTGAATCGATTGTGTCCTCCTGTTTCGGGAATCGTTGGGAATGTTCCCACTCTGGCGAAATCATACGAACAGCTGGTTTCCGGACAAGGACCTTCTGTGATGGCATCTGTTCCAGCATTAGCAGCCAGGCAATTCGCATCATCGGTTCCGCCTATTTCAGCAGCTTCTACAGTTTCCAATGTGGTTCTTCCGGAAGTGCAAGATATTCGAGTCCGGAATACTGATTCTGTGGCGGTCACGTTCGCTGCACGGGATACAGTAGTGTCCTCAGCTCCATGTACATCGCAATCCTTTGTTGGTTCGAGCGGTCTGATGTCAACAGTTTACGGAAGTCATCCGTACTACACGGCCGCTCCAATGGCACAACTAGCACCAACGAATGCAGTAGTTTCTGGAGATTTCGTTCGAGTGAATTCATCGCAAAGCTGTTTCGGTAGTGTTCCGCATCCAGGAGTTCCGCATAGTTCAGCAGTTCTTCAAGGAAACCCACCATTAGGTTATTCGTCGGCTCTACCAGTAACGAATTCGTTTGGACCATCATTTGCGGGAGCTGGATTGCCGAATGGAACACAATCGAGTCCTGCAGTAGGACCAACTAGTGCTCAACTCGCAGCGCGCCAGGTAATGCCTCGTGAGCTTCCCAAGTTCAATGGCGATCCGCAGGAGTGGCCTATCTTCTACAGTTCTTTCAAGAACACGACGGAGGTGTGCGGATATACCGACGCGGAGAATTTGGCCCGTCTACAACGGAGTTTGGGAGGTTCCGCATTAGAAGCCGTACGAAGTCGTCTGCTGTTACCAGCGTCTGTTCCGTATGTGATGAATACGCTCCACAAACTCTACGGGCGGCCGGAGATTCTGATCAGTTCGCTTCTGAAGAAGGTGAGGAACGTGCCAGCCCCCAAAGCGGAGCGCCTGAATACGATTGTGGCCTATGGTTTGGCCATTCAGAACTTGGTCGATCACATAATCTTGGCCGATCAGCAAGCACATTTGGCGAACCCAATGCTGCTTCAGGAGTTGGTCGATAAGTTGCCCACATCTCTCAAGATGCAATGGGGAACCTACAAGCAAGGCGTTGCATATGTCAACCTGGCGACATTCAACGGTTTCATGGCAGGCCTTGTGAACTTGGCGTCGGAGCTTACCATCGACGTGGACTGCGCACAAAACCAACACAAGCAAGCCCGCGTGGAGAAGCCGAAGCCAAGGGAGAAGCTTTTCACTCACGCCAACGAGTCGTCCGATGCCGCCAAGGAGAAGGTCACGTCAACAGAAAGGTCTGTTTCAAAAGCCTGCTCGTATTGCGGAAAGGACAACCACCAGATCCTGAACTGTTCCAGTTTCAAGTCCTTGGATATAGGAGCGAGGTGGAAAGCCATGCGTCAGAAGAATCTGTGTCGTCTGTGCTTAGTACCGCATCGGAAATGGCCATGCCACTCGAAAAAGGAGTGTGGCGTGGATGGCTGTCGTTTTCGGCATCATATGCTGTTGCACAGTAACCAGACAAGCCGAAGCGAATCCGCTGAGACAACGAAGCCAACCGAAGCGATACAGCACAACTACCACCACACGAAGTCGTTCTCTCTCTTCCGTTATCTGCCAGTCACGCTTTACGGAGATGGGAAACAAGTGGAAACCTACGCGTTCCTGGATGACGGATCATCGTCGACTTTACTGGAAGAGGCAATTGCAGTTCAGTTGGGGATTGATGGAGAGCCGGACAACCTTTGGTTAGGATGGACCGGAAAGATCGGCAGACATGAGAAAAGTTCCAAAAGGATCAGCGTGGAGATTTCCGGAGTTGGAAAGCAAAACACATTCCAGTTGAGTAACGTACGGACGGTTCGTGAGCTAGGACTTCCCAGTCAAACGTTAAACTATTCCGAGCTGTCAAGATCCTATCCACACCTGCAAGGTCTTCCAGTCAACAGTTACGTGAATGCAAGACCCAGTATGATCATCGGTATCGAGCACGTGCATCTTCTTACCAGTCTGAAGCTTCGCGAAGGCGGAAGGTGCGATCCAGTTGCAACGAAAACTCGCCTCGGCTGGTGCGTCTACGGAAGAAATTCTGGAAGTGAAGGATCCGTGGAACAGCTGAATCTGCACGTCGGTCAGGAGATGAGTAACAGTGATCTGTATGATTCGATGAAGAAGTTTTTCGCCGTTGAAGAAGCTGTGGTCACGAAGCACCTTGAGTCCGACGAAGATCAGCGAGCTCGCAGCATATTGGAGGAAACTACAGTTCGCCGAGGATCAAGAATCGAGTCAGGTTTGCTGTGGCGAAAGGACAATATCCACTTTCCCGAGAGCTACAAGATGGCGATGAACAGACTCCTGGGGTTGGAAAAGCGTCTGTCCAAAGATTCGGAACTTCGACAAAGAGTGAAGGAGCAGATCAACAGCTATGAACAAAAGCAGTACATCAGTAAGGCTTCACAGGAAGAGGTTGGCAGTCTGGATACTCGACGTGTCTGGTTTCTACCGCTGGGAGTAGTTATCAATCCCAAGAAGCCTGGCAAAATTCGGATGGTATGGGATGCGGCTGCAAAAGCACATGGAGTCTGCTTCAACGACATGCTGCTCAAGGGTCCTGATCTTCTTGTGTCGCTAGTGGACGTTTTGCTGCGATTCAGACAGGGGAAAGTCGCCGTGTGCTCTGGCATCCGGGAAATGTTCCTCCGAATCCTAATTCGCGATGAAGACAGATGGTCGCAGTGCTTCCTTTGGAGAAGTAATCCGGAGGAAGAAGTACGAGTCTACGTGATCAACGTGGCGATGTTCGGTGCAACCAGCTCGCCATGTACAGCGCAGTTTGTGAAGAACTGGAATGCTTCCGACTACAGCGAACAATACCCCAGAGCAGTGGAAGCAGTGACCAAGAACCACTACGTGGATGACTTCCTCGACAGCGTCAACTCGGTGGAAGAAGCAGTACAGTTGGTACAGCAAGTGCAAGATATCCATGCAGCAGCCGGCTTCCAGTTTGGGAAGATACTGTCCAACGAGAAGGCAGTGCTAGACCGACTAGGAGAGACGAGTACAGCGATCAGTAAACCACTGCCAGTAGACAAAGACCGAATATGCGAACGTGTTCTGGGCGTCACATGGATCCCGTCGGAAGACGCATTCACATTCAATCAACAGGGATTGGAGGAAGTATTAGGTGCCAATTGGGCAGCACCAACGAAGCGACAAGTCCTGCGTATTGTGATGAAGCTCTACGACCCCTTAGGATTCATTGCACACTTCGTCGTCCAAGGGAAGATCCTGATGCAGGAGATTTGGCAAACAGGTACTAGCTGGGACGAGCCTATTGCGGACCAGCCACGTGAGCTTTGGATAAGATGGATCGAACAGTACCGGCAGATCAACGAAGTCAACGTTCCTCGCTGCTTCTTCAAGGATTTCTGTCCGCAGCAAGTCAGCGATATTCAGGTCCATGTGTTCACAGATGCGAGCGTGTCAGCTTGTGCGTGTGTGGCCTACCTTAGAACGACGGTGGACGGAGAGAGTCAGTGTTCGTTGATTGCAGCAAAGACAAAAGTTGCACCTCTACGAACGCTATCCATCCCACGTTTGGAGCTTCAGGCTGCCATGATGGGTTCCCGTCTACTACAGAACATCTGCTCAGTCCTTAGCATCGATATCCACTGACGTTTCCTTTGGTCAGATTCAGCAACAGTTCTTGCTTGGCTTCGCTCCGATAGTCGTCGGTATCATCAGTTCGTGTCTTTCCGGGTTGGCGAAATCCTGTCGTTAACCAGTGTGGATGAATGGCGCTACGTTCCTTCTCGCGAAAATGTTGCGGACGATGCCACAAAATGGAATGGGGGGCCTTCATTCGACCCGAGTTGCCGATGGTACCAGGGTCCAGCATTTCTGCAAGATCCGGAAAGTCAGTGGCCTACAGAACGGCCAGGAGATACAGCGGAAGCAGATGTAACCACCGAAGAAATTCGCCTCGTTGCAGTACACCGAACAGTAGTGGAAGTGATAGATATTGAACGATTTTCCAACTTTAACCGACTGCTACGTGCGACAGCATATGTTCACCGAGCTGTAGCAGTATGGAAGCATTCAACGAGCGGGACAAGATCGCTTAAAGTACTGAACCAGAGTGAATTTGCGAAAGCTGAAGGAACACTTTGGCGACAGGCGCAAGCACAGGCGTATCCGGAAGAAGTTCAGCTGTTGGAAGAAGGACAAAGTGTGGCAAAAGGCAGTTCAATTCGTACACTGTCTCCATTCCTGGACGAAAAAGGAGTTCTACGGGTTGGCGGCAGAATCGAACAAGCTCCATCGATTTCATACGAAGCGAAGCATCCAGTCGTGTTGCCGAGAAGTCATCGGATCACATACCTCGTTGTGCTCAGCTTCCACCAGCAGTTCCTGCACGCGAACACCGAGACAGTGTGCAACGAGTTGAGGCAACGGTTCTACATTCCGAGGATGCGAACAGTAGTGCGGAGCGTATGTCGTAGCTGTCAGTACTGCAAGATTAAGAAAGCAGCTCCAGTTCCACCGATGATGGGTCCGCTTCCGAAAGTTCGTCTGACTCTCTTCATCCGTCCATTTACGTACGTCGGCGTGGACTACCTGGGTCACTTCGAAGTAAGAGTCGGTCGCAGTATTGTGAAGCGGTGGATATGTTTGTTCACGTGCCTCACAGTTCGAGCTGTTCATCTGGAGCTAGCACACAGCCTGTCAACGTCGGTTTCGTGAACCGACGAGGAGCCCCGATGGAAGTATTCTCGGATAACGGTACCAACTTTGTGGGAGCCAGTCGTCAGTTAACAGAAGAGATCCAGCGAATCAAGGCCATCAACGAGGATTGTGCGGCTACGTTCACCAACGCCCGTACGCAGTGGCACTTTAACGTTCCTGCAGCCCCGCATATGGGAGGTCCGTGGGAGCGGATGGTGAAGTCTGTAAAAGTAGCAATGGCAGCAGTATCCGACAGTCCGCATCATCCGAGTGACGAGGTGCTCGAAACCATAATGCTGGAAGCAGAGGGGATCGTTAACAGTCGTCCACTGACCTACGTTCCTTTAGAAGCAGCAGATCAGGAAGCGCTCACTCCAAACCACTTCTTGCTGTACAGTTCAAGCGGCATAAAGCAGCCAACAGCTGATCATTCAGTCAGTCTCCGAGACAGCTGGTCAGTCGTCAGGAACATCGTGGACGAGTTTTGGCGCAGATGGGTGTTGGAATATTTGCCGATGCTAACAAGGAGGACGAAGTGGTTCGAGACCGTGAAGCCGTTGGAACCTGGTGACCTGGTCGTGATAATAGATGACCAGACACGGAACAGTTGGGAAAGAGGACGGATTCTGGAAGTTTTTCCGGACAAATCAGGCCAAGTTCGACGTGCAGTAGTACAGACAGCTCGAGGAGTCTTCGCCAGGCCGGCAGTGAAGCTGGCAGTCCTGGATGTTGCGAGCAACGACAAGAAGGAGGATGAAGTCGCGCCGGAAACGGAAGTGGTTCACGGGGCGGGGGATGTTACCAGCAACACTGTTAACCGCGAAACGACGGTGAAACCACCGTCCGCTCCCTCGCAACTGAGCGGCTGTCGCTGAGTAGACTGACAGATCGGACAGCAGCAGACAGAAAGGAGAAGAATTGATTCATTCAAAATATGTTGTATACAGTGCACAGTCAGCACATTTAGTAGTCATTATAAGTGAACCATTATAGTGGATTATTTCGATTATATGAAGTAAGTTTGTGAACTGTAGTTTCTGAATTCTGTACTAAGTTTATTCCTGTTAAATCTAGTGAAGAATCACACCCATTATCGACAGTAGTCAGCATCGCACAGACAGTGTAATTACCAGTCAGTTGAGGTACGTTTTCTATTAAATTAAGAATTAATTTGCACTATTCAGCCCGTGTGAAACTGTACATAACCTAAAATCAATTAAGTAATTTGTACAGATTGTATAATCCTCATTTTCCTCGGTAACCGACCCATCTAAAAGCGACAGAAGAATACTGAATTTGTAAGTCTGTTTTGTATACTGTTTACTGATTTCTGACTAAAACGAATCTAATAAATTACAGCTTGTAGCTGCTAAGTCTGCAACTAACAAGACGGTGTTTGTTCTGACGATCGGGAACAATGTGCAAGAAGCTAACACGCATAGCCGTGTAGCTGCCGGCTTAGAATAGCACTGCGGACCCCCTGTTCCGGGGGTAAAAGCTCACCAAACAGGGAACCCCAATCCAAGGTGTCAGGCGACCCGTGCTGATGGATGAATGATTGAGGGGGTTTCAAAGATGCTCGATCGTTAACGGAGCCCGTAACGTGGGTAGATCACTTTTTCGTGTTGCGTTACGGAGTAAAATCTACCGAAACCTAGTGTCGTCCTACTTTTCCAATTTTGGAATATGCGTTCTGGCAATTCAAGGAATCATAGTATTTAGTCCTTGTCACTGGTATCGTGGTGGCTTATGGTCTCTGAATAAAATTTAGTTAACCAACTTTACTTTGCAGATAGTTAAAAACCTCACCGTTCGAGGCTAAACTTGATGCAAAGGATATCAAATCGGGTTAGGGATCCATGTATGTACTAACTCTTCAAAGACAGGTAAGTGCTGGTATGCAAGGAGCATACTAGAATCCTTATTACTGAACATATGTTCCATTATTGGAATGGTATTGCTGCTAATGTTAAAACCCGGGTTCTAAACTTCTTACTGGGGAGAATTCAGCAGTAAAACAAGGGTGATGCTAGGTTTCCGATGCATGGCCAATATCAGTACCGTAATCCGGGGTCAAATTGATCACTTTAAAACAACTTTTGCGGATAACATTGCTGGAATTCCAAATATTGCCAAAAGAATTTCTGTAAAACCAGTACCCAGTGGATCTCCATGGAACCATGTAACAGAATTGTGTTCAACAAATTTAAACTTTAAGTTAAATAACTCCAAATTTCAAAAAAATGAGAAATGCCACTTTGGGGCGAAATTGATCAGGATACAATCAAGCATCGGTTGGAAAGGAAAATATCCTTTTCCGCTTAATTTTGCTCTTCTAAAATCGAAAAACGCGTTTAAAGTCTTACACTTAGTGAATTTAATACTTAAAATGCAAAATTAAATTTTGAAATTTCCCCTTAAACGCCTTAAGGTAGGCAATTTCCATTAAAATGAGTGATTTCTATCACAAAAAATTACTATTTCATCATAAAATGAACTTTTTTTTAACTATTTCATGTTCTGATTAGCTACATAACTTCCCAACCAAGGCTCCAGCAAAATGTTAAAACAGAGAATTTACGGGAAGTCCTATTAGCAATCGATTGTTTAGTAGCAATGATTTCAGCTAAATGCGAAGTACATTGCAAATTCCTAAAAAAAATAAGACAAAAGTTTTGTCACAAAACTAACTTTTTTCTAAAAAATTTGAAGTCTACACTCATTTCTAGACATCTACGAGCCAGATGACGTAAAAAGTTTAAGATCATTACGACGCTTAAGAGTTCCTAGTATGGAATTACAATGCAGTACCCGAATGATCAATTTCACCCCGCTGATCAATTTGACCCCGGTTTACGGTACTCTTGTTTTGTTTTCTAAGAAAGCAAAACAAAAACTGTATCAAAATCAATACTTTATTGCCCCTCAATGGCAATTGAGTAATGCGACATGCACTACACTAAGGATACGGGTAATGTCACAATAGATCCAAAAATTGGTCGTAGTGACAAACCCGAACAGGAATAAAAAAAAAACATGCATACTATGATTGCGTGTCAAGCGTGTCGGTCGAGCTGTGTTCTTCTGTTCAAGCATGCATGGATGGATATTGATTAATAACTTTTGACTCGTGAGTCGAAATGAGTTGCGGTCTTCGGCAACATTCATCATTGAAATCTGAAGAATTCAATATGACTTTGAGCAAATCACTTCATCCATGTATTAATGCTCTGCAGCGTGGATAACCTTCTGTGGAAATTCTCCATAGTAATTCCCTATATAAACATATTTTGCTCTTGGGCCACCATTAAATCACCACCGAAATGACCAAAAATTTGACAGGGACAGGACTCTAGTTTTGCACCAAGGATTATAATGAACATATGGGAGCTTTGAGTTTTTAACATTTTTGAAGTCGGAAAAAAAAACTGCCCTAGTGTGGACTTACCACTATTGGCACCGGGAGGTGACCGAGCACCGGCACAAACGAACTGCTCAAGCGGAGTAAGCCTAGGCGTGGCGGGGGACCAGCAGTGAGCTCTACTGGTCCTCTTCAGAAATTCCACACATCCGGAAGCAACTCTGTTCAAGCGATATGGCACCGCTTCCAGAGTGTCACAGCCCAGCTAGAAGTGCCTCGGGCACATCAGGAGCGATGCCAGTAAGTTCCTGATTATGGTATAGGGGAGACTGGGGAGACTTGATCCCTTTTTCTTAGTTTGCCTGAAACTTTAGGAAAAAAAACACAAAACTAGATCCATTTTTCGTACAGAATGGCAGGTAAACATCTATTGCAAGTTTATACACAACAGGAGGACTTTAAATAATTATTAAAGCTTTCAAAACTGTATTTTTTGGAGGCATGTCTTATGATATATTTTTCAAAAATGGGCCACAATTGATCACAATTGAGCACATGGGAAAAAAAACTCCAGAAGCGAGTATTATGTTGTTCTTTGCTGTGCATGCATCGCTCCTGTAAGGAGTGAGTATGGCAGCATAATCGATCGCGTTCGCTATTGTCTCGAGTGAAAATCAAAACAATAGATGCGCGGGTGTTTAGTGTTTAGTATTGTGATGTTCTTGGCTGTGCATGCATCACTCCTGTAGGGGTGAGTATGGCAGCATAATCGATCGCGTTCGCTATTGTCTCGAGTGAAAATCAAAACAATAGATGCGTGGGTGTTTAGTGTTCAGTATTGTGTTGTTCTTTGCTGAGTATTGTGTTGTTCTTTAAGTCTAGTATGCACCTGGTAAGAAAAGCACTCCAGAAAAAATCCCTCTAATTACCAAAGGAATTTTGACAACTGATTAGTATGGGAAAAAATGTCACTTTTCCTTGAGGAATAATTGAACGGAATATTTTTCCGCAAGGAAAAGTGACAGTTCCATTTGATTTGCCCGGCAGGCGTTACGAGCGTTACACAATTTTCATTTCTTTTCAGCTGCGGACCGCTCAAGAAATTTTGACAACGAAATCATTTCTTGACCGTTTCTTGTCCTATCCTTTTCCACAGTACTTTTGAGGTGCGTACTACACTTTACAGAGAAAAACATTAATCAAGACAATTAGATGATCGGCATTGAACCACAAAAAAACCCCACAACAATTGGTGAGATCTTTCCAATATTATTTATTTAAAAATATTTCTATTTCAGTATATTTACTTTATAACCTCATATAAGTTGAAAATTCGCTATTTTCAACATCCTTTCATCTATTGGAAGATGCTTCAGTTCTGGGCTCTTTCTAAGTTGATGAAGGGATTTATAAATGCTTGCAAGGACTTGGCCAGGTGTGTGGAGCTGAGTGAATCTATGACATTG